>NW_021185330.1:0-1431 GCF_002162155.2 Triticum dicoccoides
AAATAATTATGGGTACTTTCTGAATTATTTCAGTGACCCTTATCAATTTCCAACATTTATTTGAGCATTTAAATTATTTATAGTATTTAAATGCCCAAAGTCAAATACAATATGATTTAATTCAAAAATCCAAAAATGACCTAAGAATATAATCATCATTTTTGGCAGAGGTTTCCACCTTAACCAGAAATCATGAACTTTTCTTAGGAACCTTTTGGGTTTATTGAAAAGATTTTAATTCACCCTAGTTGAGTTGATTTAATGCTAGGGTTTGAACATCCCCATTTCAAATTTAGGCAAAATTTAAATATGATGCAAACATGAAGCTAGCCTAGAGCACTACCAGCAGCTAGGGATGTGACAACTCACCCCCACTAAACAAGAATCTCGTCTCGAGATTCAAGCGTAGGGTAAGGTGAAGGGGAAACGCAAACTAGTACAATCTTCACGATCCAGGGTGCACTTCAGTTGAACGTTGATTCGATCACCATCATTGTCTTGATGTCTTGCTCTGAGAACTCCAGCTAATCATGACAAGAAGAGGAAAGGAAAACTCTAGAACAATCGATCTTCGAGAAGACCGAACAACTTAGGATCAACTCATGGAATGAGACATAGCAACATCTCTTGAGCTGAGAGACGAAGCACAGATCCGAAGAAATGGAGTAAGACAGATGACGAGGGTTCACTAGGTAGACAACAATTTCACACCTACGAAGGTGGTAATTGATTGTCAACGTAACGAGGAGTTGAGTTACCATGATACCATAACGATACACCTTAGGGAAGGTGACTCGTAGAGATATCCCCTTAAGTGGCAAAAAGAATTACCTTTGATTCAGAGATCATTGAAACTCTTTATACCAGCCTAAGGAAAATCTCGAGCGATCGTTTGGAGGGGTTCGGTAGAATGGCATACTCGGACTTGGATGATGTGGATTACCTTGTTGAAGACAACGTAATGGATGATTTTGCTTATCACCGGAAATGGAAGAGACCCATGGTAGAATGGCACATTGGCGGTGCAAGCTGGGAACAAAATGCAAATGCTGGGAATGATTCTGGTAACTGGGGAAGAACCCAACAATAGGGAGTGAATTCACTGTTGGAGTGGTTATAGCATAACCGAGGAAATCTGGGGCAATCCCAGCTAGTGCCGATGATAAGACGTAGCGCTTGTGCGTGCTCTCAAGAACTTGAGCATTTCCACAATCATCAAGGTTTTATCAACAACCGCGTCAAGGGTGCTGACAACACAACATACTACCATGATGAATAGCGATGGACGATGCAGATGCGAAGGAGGATAACACTTTCTCAGATTTCACCTTAGCGAGGCCAAGCAAATAAAATCTGGATGATCGACCGAGAGACATTTAGCACTCCGCTTCTAATGTTCTCCTTGATGTGCTAGTATAACCCATTCATAGA
>NW_021185331.1:0-1410 GCF_002162155.2 Triticum dicoccoides
GGGTAGCAGCAGTCGTCAAAGGTGGCATCTGGCTCCTGGACTCCACCATCTGGTTGCAACAACCAGAAAGAAGAAAGAAGGGGGAAAAGGGGGAGCAAAGCAACCGTGAGTACTCATCCAAAGTACTCGCAAGCAAGGATCTACACTACATATGCAACATTATCAAAGGAAGGCTGTATATGTGGACTGGGCTGCAGAAATGCCAGAATAGAGAGAAGGTCTAGTCCTATCTAAGACTAGCATCTTCTGGAAACCACCATCCTTGCAGCAAACAGGAGGGAGTAGAGTAGCATAAAGTAAAGCGGTAGTAGTGTTATCAACCTCGGCCAGAGATCCTTTCTCGACTCCCTGCGAGAAAGCAATCCCAGAGCCATACTATCCAGTTATCATCACAATCAAATCCTCATCACCATCCAGTTCTCATCTCAATCCATTTCTCATCATGAGTATCCAGTTCTAGTTGTATCGATCGGGATACAACTCCAAGTGTCCGTTACCGTAGGACAGGCTATCGATAGATGTTTTCTTCCCTGCAGGGGTGCACCAACTTACCCACCACGCTTGATTGACTCCGGCCGGACACACTTTCCAGGGTCATGCCCGGCCTCGGCCAAACAATACGCCGCAACCCGACCTAGACTTAACAGAGAGGTCAGCACGCCGGACTAAACCTATGCCCCCAGGGGTCATGGGCCATCGCCCCGGGAACTCCTGCACGTTGCGAACGCGGCCGGTGAGCAGACCTAGCTACCTCCCTAAAAAGGCAGGAGCTTACCAGTCCAACCCGGCGCGCGCCGCTCCGTCGCTGACGTCTATTAAGCTTCGGCTGATGCATACGACGCAGAACGCCCATACTATGCCCACGTGATGGTTAGTGCTATCAGGCCAGAGGCCCCTCGGATCAAATATCCAAATCGTAGTGGATTAGGAACGCGCGGTAACAAGCAGAGACTCACGAAAGAGGTGACCCCGTTGCCCCGTCTCGAGGACTTGCAGCAAGGGCTAAGAATGCCCGGCCACGCCTCGTAATTATCTCACGGGCACCTTCCAGGTCAACCCGTCTCCACATCACTTTCCAAGTAACAGTTGTAAAGTCCAAGTATCCGTGTGTCCAAACATCAAGAGGAAAACCCAAGGAATCACCCTCGGTGGGTTCCACTCAATGTAATCATCAAGGTGAACGTAGAGGAATCACCCTCGAGGTTCACACTTGAGGGGTTGCACGACAGAGTCGTATCGGAAGTGGTTAAAGAGGAAATCACCCTCGATGACCACGACCGAATAGCTACACTACAGGGTTAACATCAGAAGTGTTGTAGAGGTCTCACCCTCGGCACTCGATAGTAACCCAGCAGTGTCGAGCAACTAAGGGGAAAGTGATGTGCGGTGCCGGGGCCTGGTCTTCAATCC
>NW_021185332.1:0-2127 GCF_002162155.2 Triticum dicoccoides
CCCATGACAATATACTTTAACTGAGATGTGAGAAAACATAACCCATTACGTTGTCTTCCTTGTCCAACATCAACTCTTTAGCATGTCATACTTAATGAGTGCTCACAATTATAAAAGATGTCTAGGATAGTATATTTATATGTGAAATCTCTCTTCCTTCAATATTCTTTCATGAATTGTTCAAATGACTAATACAATGCTTGCTAACCTTCAATAAATTTACAACCTCTACTTCTTAGATGTAAAGTCATTACTCCCCATGGGATAAGCAAATGAGACATATATAATTTCATATTTATGACAATCAACTCATTCAACCATTTACTCATAGGATATAAGTGAAGCACACGAGTAAATGACAAACTACTCCAAAAAGATATAAGTGAAGATCAATGAGTAGCTAAATAATTATGTAACTATGTGAAGACTCTCTCATTAAAGAATTTCATATCTTGGTATTGTATTCAAACAGCAAGCAAAACAAAATAAAATTACATTACAAGGATAGCACAACTCATGTGAAGAAGCAAAAACTTAGGTTCAACCGATACTAACCGATAATTGTTGAAGAAGAAAGGTGGGATGCCTACCGGGGCATCCCCAAGCTTAGATGCTTGAGACTTCTTGAAATATTATCTTGGGGTGCCTTGGGCATCCCAAATCTTGAACTTTTGTGTCTCCTTAATTCCTCTCATATCATGGTTTGTCTTTTTATCAAAAGCTTCATCCACGGCAAACTCAACAAGAACTCGTGAGATAGGTTAGTATAAACCAATGCAAAACCTTATCATTTTCTACTGTAAAAAATCACTAAAATTATTATTCAACATTGCATACTAAATGCCTCTGCATATTTAATAATCCTATCCTCAAATAGAATCATTAAACAAGCAAACATATGCAAACAATGCAAACATTACAGTAATCTGCCAAAATAGTATAGTCTGTAAAGAATGGACGAGTACCAATACTTCCCTAACTCAAAATATTATGAGAAACATACCTCACTGTATAAGATTTATCAGAGCTCAATATGCAAAAAGTTTCAACATTATACCATTCTATGACTTTTCTAGGGAATTTTTTGCAACAGCGGTAAACTTTCTGTTTTCAAACAACAATATGTATACTAGCAAAACAAGCATGATAAAGGCTATCCTTGACATTTTTATTGAACTAAAGATGCAAAACATTATTCTAAATAACAGCAAGCAAATACTAACAAAATAAACTGATGCTCCAAGCAAAACACATATCATGTGGTGAATAAAAATATAGCTCCAAGTAAAGTTACCGATAGACGAAGACGAAAGAGGGGATGCCTTCCGGGGCATCCCCAAGCTTAGGCTCTTGGTTGTCCTTGAATATTACCTTGCGGTGCCTTGGGCATCCCCAAGCTTAGGCTCTTGCCACTCCTTATTCCATAGTCCATCGAATCTTTACCCAAAACTTGAAAACTTCACAACACAAAACTCAACAGAAAACTCGTAAGCTCCGTTAGTATAAGAAAATAAAACCACCACTTAGGTACTGTAATGAACTCATTCTAAATTCATATTGGTATAATATATACTGTACTCCAACTTATCTATGGTTCATACCCTCCGATACTACTCATAGATTCATCAAAATAAGCAAACAACACATAGAAAATAGAATCTATCAAAAACAGAACAGTCTGTAGTAATCTGTATCAAACGTATACTTCTGGAACTAAAAAAATGCTACCAAATTAGGAAGTCCTAAGCAATTTGTGTACCAATCCAGATCAAAAATAATCAGATCATAATCACGTTTCTGTGAATTAACAAAACTAATTTACTGGGTGCAAAAGTTTCTGATCCTCAGCATGATCAACACAACTATCACCGTAAGCGATCCTAAAGGTCTTACTTGGCACTTTATTGAAACAAAAGCTATAAAACATGATTACTACAGTAGCATAATCATGTGAACACACAAAAACAGTAAGGATAAATATTGGGTTGTCTTCCAACAAGCTCTTTTCTTTAATGCCTTTCTAGCTAGGCATGATGATGACAATGATGCTCACATAAAAGATAAGAATTGAAACATAACGGGAGCATCATGAAGCATATGACTAGCACATTTAAGTCTAACCCACTT
>NW_021185333.1:0-1053 GCF_002162155.2 Triticum dicoccoides
TCCAAGTCCTAGTAGGAGTCCACCAAGAGGGGAGGAAGGGAGAAGGAATAGGAGGAGAAGGAGAGGTGGCCGGCCCCCTTTTCCCTAGTCCAATTCGGACCAAAGGGGAGGGGGGCGCAGCAGCCTTTTTCCTCTTCCCACTAAAGCCCATCAAGGCCCATTACTTCTCCCGTAACTACCCGGTACTCCGAAAAATACCCGAATCACTCGGAACCTTTCCGATGTCCGAATATAGTCGTCCAATATATCGATCTTTACGTCTCGACCATTTCGAGACTCCTCGTCATGTCCCCGATCTCATCCGGGACTCCGAACTCCTTCGGTACATCAAAATGCATAAACTCATAATATAACTGTCATCGTAACCTTAAGCGTGCGGACCCTACGGGTTCGAGAACAATGTAGACATGACCGAGACATATCTCCGGTCAATAACCAATAGCGGGACCTGGATGCCCATATTGGCTCCTACATATTCTACGAAGATCTTTATCGGTCAGACCGCATAACAACATACGTTGTTCCCTTTGTCATCGGTATGTTACTTGCCCGAGATTTGATCGTCGGTATCCAATACCTAGTTCAATCTCGTTACCGGCAAGTCTCTTTACTCGTTCCATAATACATCATCTCACAACTAACATATTAGTTGCAGTGCTTGCAAGGCTTATGTGATGTGCATTACCGAGAGGGCCCAGAGATACCTCTCCGACAATCGGAGTGACAAATCCTAATCTCGAAATACGCCAACCCAACATCGACCATTGGAGACACCTGTAGTACTCCTTTATAATCACCCATTTACGTTGTGACGTTTGGTAGTACCCAAAGTGTTCCTCCGGTAAACGGGAGTTGCATAATCTCATAGTCATAGGAACATGTATAAGTCATGAAGAAAGCAATAGCAACATACTAAACGATCAGGTGCTAAGCTAATGGAATGGGTCATGTCAATCAGATCATTCTACTAATGATGTGACCTCGTTAATCAAATAACAACTCATTGTTCATGGTTAGGAAACATAACCATCTTTGATTAACGAGCTAGTCAAG
>NW_021185334.1:0-1438 GCF_002162155.2 Triticum dicoccoides
TGTGCTGTTGCCTCGCTCCGGTGCGAGATTTAGAAAGAGAAAAATGGGCTGGGTCAAAGCTAGAGTTTAGGAATTAGGATTTATTTATAATTACATACATAAGTACGTGCATAAACAGCTTACTTAAGACAAATAATAAAAATGTTTACATTAGTGTTAATATTATTTAAAATCCACAAAGATTAGTTTCAGAATTTAATCAAATACATTTTTAGGAAAAACTACTATTAATGCTTTATAGACATAATTGAATTACTCAAAAATTCAATTTAGAGTTTTTGCAAGCTCCCAAAATGATAATTGTGCAGTTTTAAACATTTCCAAATATATCATTGGAGAAGTCATGTTATCTCCTCTCATTAAATTATTGTTTGAATAATTTGGAAATATTGAAATGGCACTAAAACTCCAATTAAGATCCAAGTTCGGATGGAACTAAAAATTCAAAGAACTTCACATAAAATATTCTTCCACCACATTTTGAGAAAGTCATTTTATTCTCACTCCATTTTTATTTGTGGTTTCAAAATATTTCATAGGTGTCCAAAAGAAAAGCAATTGGATGAAATATTTGAAACAAGAATCAAAAGGTTTTAATTTCCCATAAAATCATAGCAATTCACTCGATAATATCTTATTATTAATATTCCAAAATTTGGAAAATTTTGGGATGTTACAGCATTAAGAATGCAACTCCCAGCTGTCTCTCGATCATTTCAGGCGGTTGGATGAAGATCCTACGTCTCCTAACCCTTCTTATTCCTCGTCTCTGATTCTTCCCATACAGAACACCGCACGGGCCGCCGGCCGGACCACCGGCCCCCACCGCCTGTGTTCCTCTGCCACCCCCACCCTCACCCTCGCCGCAACCCCCACCCTTGTCGAGTTTTCTTCGTTCGGCGAGGCCCCACAACCACCCGAGCCCCTTCGATCGCACCGGCGAACTCTGGCGAGCTCTGAAAAATCGACTGACCCAATTTTGAAATTTAGTCTACTGTGATTTAACTAGTGTGGAATATAAAAGGGGAAAACCATAAGCATTGTGAGTATAGTGTTGAGCGTGCCATGGCGGATCCGAAGGTGCAAACCAAACAAAGGCAACTTCGCAACCAAGACAAGAAATCAGAGTAAAGCAGTGGCGATCAATTTTCTTGCTGCGATAAATAAGTTGAGTAGATACGAAAGGGTACCGCCTCTGGTGCGGCGCCGTGTACGCATCCGTTGAGAATTTGACGGTGCTGCGGTAGCGATTGCTGTCGGCGACGTGGAAGCAGATCTAGGAGGGTAGACGGTGGTGGCGGGGCGCGGTGGACGAGACGGTCGTAGGAGCGGCACTGGCAAGGTGGACGACGGCGGGGATGAAGCGAGAGGACGGGATGCAAGGATCCCGGTCCAAAGTCGTGGATGAGAGAGGTCGATCTCTTGTAATGGACAGCGG
>NW_021185335.1:0-908 GCF_002162155.2 Triticum dicoccoides
TTGGTCATCCACACTTGCAGTTTTGGCCGATTCTGGCCCGTTTCATGGACTATTACTCACCGTTTTGGGGTCCCAAAGCGATTTCCATGGTTGTCGAACTCCAAGGTGTGCTTACGTGTTGGTCATCAACACTCGCAGTTTTGGCCGATTCTGGCCCGTTTCATGGACAATTGCTCACTGTTTTGGGGTCCCAGAGTGATTTCCATGGTTGTCGAACCCCGGGTGCGTTTACGTGTCTGTCGTCAACATTCGCGGTTTTAGCCGATTCTGGCCAGTTTCATGGACTATTACTCACCGTTTTTGGGCCCCAAAGAGATTTCCATGGTTGTCGAACTCCAAGGCGCGCTTACGTGTCGGTCATCAACAATCACAGTTCGGGCTGATTCTGGCCCGTTTCTTGGACTATTACTCTGTTTGGGGGTCCCGGAGTCATTTCCACGATTGACGAACCTCGGGGTGCGTTTACGTGTCGATCATCAACACTCACATATTTGGCCGATTCTTGTCCGTTTCCTGGACCATTACTCAGCGTTTTGGGGACCCAGAGCGATTTCCACGATTGATGAACCCCGGGGTGCGTTTATGTGTCAGTCGTTAACACTCACAGTTTTGTCCAATTATGACCCGTTTCGTGGACTATTACTCATCGTTTTTGGGTCCCGAAGCGATTTCCATAGTTGTTGAACCCCAAGGTGTGCTTACGTGTTGGTCATCAACACTTGCAGTTTTGGCCGATTCTGGCCCGTTTCATGGACTATTAGTCACCGTTTTTGGGCCCCAAAGCGATTTCCATGGTTGTCGAACTCCAAGGTGCGCTTATGTGTCGGTCATCAACAATCACAGTTCGGGCTGATTCTGGCCCGTTTCTTGGACTATTACTCTGTTTTGGGGTCCCGGAGTCATTTCCA
>NW_021185336.1:0-1706 GCF_002162155.2 Triticum dicoccoides
CAGGAAGGCCTCTTCAGCGATTTTTTCGCGCCGGCACCAAAAAAACGGCCCAGTCGCGCTTCCAGAAGCCCGATCTTCGCCGGCCTGGGTCGAAAACAGCGTCGGCGGACCCAGGCCGAACCCGACGCGCTGGGGGGCGCCGGGGCGAACTGTTTTGGCGTGAAACAGCCTCGGGCCCGCCGCGTCAGCGACACGGCGCCTCGTCTTCCCCCAACAGCCTCGGTTCCCGCAGGGAATCAATGCCAAGGCTGCCGCCGGTCATCCTTGCCATTGATTCCTCACGGGCGGCGCATCACGGGACGGCGCGCCGATGCCTCCCCTCCCTCGCACGCGTACACACGGGTGCGGCGCGGCTATATAGCCGGTGGCCTGCACTCGCCTGTGCCCACACCAGCCCCGCCCCCCGCCGCCGCCCAGCTCCTCCCTCTCCCTACCTCTCCCGAGCGCCGCCGCCCAGCCCCTCCCTCTATCTCTCTACCTCTCCCGAGTCAGTTGCCATGGCGGAACGCTTCCCCGGAGACGAGGTGGCGGCCAACGGCTTCGGCCGCTGTTCGCTCCGCGAACAGGAGTCCTGACTCCTGTTCCAGGCGAACATCCCGGCGCCGCCGGACATGCGCGCCGGGCCGACGGGGTGGAGGCTCAGCGCCGGGGGAGTGCCTATTCCCCCGTTGCCCGACGCCGTGGCGAAGCCGAAGTACTTCACCGAGGAAGTTGAGGTCGTGCGCGCCTCCCTTACCGACGCCCAACTCTCCCTCCCCCAGTACGCCGCCGACAACCACACGGCTTGGGCGGCGTATTTCGAGCGCCGCCAGCAGCAGCGCTTGGCGTCCATCAACGGCGTGCCGGTGGTTGGTGGCCGGCAGAACAGCGAGGGGCGCCACCTGTGGTGGGGCGTCCCCGGCCGCACACTCGAGGGCGTGCTGACATACCTCGAGGGCGGCAACGACCCGCCGTTGGCGTACCCTACGAGGGCGGCCGCCCCGGTGCAGCACCGACGCGCCGGGCCATGGGCTCCAAGGAGGTTCGGGTCCTCCTCCTTTTCCTCCTCCCGATCTTCATCGCACTTCTCCGGCACTCCGGCCCTGCTCGGCGTCAAGGCCGAGCCCACGACGGAGACGCCGCTCGGCCGGCGCACTCACAGCGTCGGCATCGTCATCAACGAGGGCGGCCGGCGCGCCTACTCGTCGGCTCCTCCTCCGCGCTTCGTCAAGCCAAAGACGGAGCCGGGGCTCGCGCCGGTAAAGAAGGAGTCGGCCGCGCCGGTAACGACGGAGCTCGACGACGACGACGCGGCCCTGGAATGGGCGCGCAGGGACTCCATAGAGATGAAGAAGGAGCGCCTGGAGAAGGTGAAGGAGCGCCAGTGCGCCGCCCTGCTTCGCTTCGCGGAGCGTCGACGCGGCCGCGACTAAGGCAGAGTCGTCGTCATCTGCGACAGCGACGACGACGACGACGATGCGCCGCCACCAGTCCGCCATGGCGACGCCGGGCAGGGGTCCAGCAGGGCGCCCGCGTCAAGGAGGAGAAGGCCGACGACGATGACGACGGCGACGGCGGCGACTTCTGCCAGTTTTTCCTTTAGATTAGTTTATGTATATGTGCTATGTAATGAAAATCCGCGAACTTCGCCGAAATGTGCCGAAATTTATCGTGTTTGGCCGAATTTTATCGTGTTTAAGCCGAACTTCGCTGAACTTTTTTTATTT
>NW_021185337.1:0-989 GCF_002162155.2 Triticum dicoccoides
ACTTAGCCCATAAACATCTCCAAAAGTGGCTAAGAAATTTAGTATCACGATCTGAAACAATAGTATTTGGCACACCATGCAAGCGAATAATTTCACGAAAGAACAAATCAGCAACATTAACGGCATCATCGCTTTTATGACATGGTATAAAGTGTGCCATTTTCGAGAATCTATCCACGACAACAAATATGCTATCCCTCCCCTTCTTTGTTCGAGGTAAACCTAAAACAAAGTCCATAGATATATCCTCCCAAGGAACACTAGGTACAGGCAAAGGCATATATAAACCATGAGGATTGAGTCGTGACTTAGCTTTTTGACATGTAGTGCAGCGAGCAATAAAACGCTCAACATCCCGTCTCATCTTTGGCCAAAAGAAATGTGTAGCAAGTACGTCCTCCGTCTTCTTCACACCAAGGTGTCCCATTAATCCTCCTCCATGTGCCTCCTGCAACAACAAAAGACGAACGGAGCTAGTTGGAATGCATAGCTTGTTAGCACGAAACACAAATCCATCGTTAATGACAAACTTGTTCCACATTCTTCCTTCTTTACAATTCTGCATTACATCTTTAAAATCAGCATCATGCACATATTGATCTTTGATGGTCTCCAAACCAAATATTTTGAAGTCAAGTTGTGAAAGCATAGTATAGCGACGAGACAATGCATCAGCAATAACATTTTCTTTTCCCTTCTTGTGTTTAATGACATAAGGGAAAGTCTCAATGAATTCAACCCATTTAGCATGTCTACGATTCAGTTTAGCTTGACTTTTAATATGTTTCAAAGATTCATGATCAGAATATATAACAAATTCTTTGGGCCATAAATAATGTTGCCATGTTTCTAAAGTCCGAACAAGAGCATATAATTCTTTATCATAAGTAGAATAATTCAGACTAGGCCCACTCAATTTTTCAGAAAAGTATGCAACAGGTTTGCCATCTTGTAATAACACACCTCCTAATCCAATTCCACTAGCATCA
>NW_021185338.1:0-1023 GCF_002162155.2 Triticum dicoccoides
ACCTCTAGGCCCTAGCCCCACCTTGGCCGAGAGCTCCACGCCGCCGGCGATGTCGCCGTCGTGGCCACGGTCACCGTAGCACCCAACCGAGCACACCATCGTGCTCCACACCTCACTAGGAGCACGTAGCGCGCACTAACGCCTCCCCAAGCCCCCTGCAACGTCGATTCCGACCGCACCCGAACTCCGGCAGCCGCAGCCGAGCTCGCCGCCGTCAACTCCGGCCACCCCGAGCCCAACCACCACCACCAATAGTCGCGGCTCAACCTCAGCAACACGTAGATGCCTTCCGCCGTCCATTTGGTTGCCGGAATGGCAAAAAGCACTTTCGCCGCCGTCTCGGGCCTCGCCGGCGTCATGTCGCCGGTGGGGTTTGACCTGTCCGACCTGAGGTTTGACCCCCAGGGTCACTGACGCGTGGGCCCTGTCGGACAGTTGGTTAGTTAGTACTAATTACTGTTAGTTAACCCCTGACACTGACCAGTGGGCCCCAGCGCCACTAATTAGTAATTAGAATTAATTTAACCCTGTTTAACCTCCATGTCACTAACGTGTGGGCCCCACACGTCAGGTTTGACTCCAGCCAGCCGCAGTTGACCACTGACGTCATGCTGACGTCATGCTGGCGCAATAACTATAATTTCTGGATTTAATTTAAATCAGGAAATTCCAGAATATTATTTAAACTTCAAAAATTCATAACTTTTATTCTGTAACTCCAAATTGGACAAATTATATATGAAAAATGATCAGAAAAATCCAATCTATCCATCTGTACTATTTTCATGCATGATCAAACAAGTTAAATTGATGTTTTAAGCAGAACAAGGAAAAGCACTTTAAAAGGCCATATTTGAATTTGAAATTTGAATCCTTGATTCAAATTTGTTCAAACCCTTCTGGTTTTAGTTGCATTAGCCCAATACACTCATTTTGCCATGTCTCATGCATGCATCATATTGTTGCATACTGTTTGGTAATGTTTGTGTATCGGTGCTCTCTGCGGCAGGTTCTGTCTCCGAG
>NW_021185339.1:0-1250 GCF_002162155.2 Triticum dicoccoides
CTTGCTCCAATGTTCATCCTTCTCCAAGCTAGGCCCTTCATTTGTAAGCAAAACAAATGTATCCAATTTAGGCAGCATCATATTCTCATGAACATTAGAATCATTACCAAGAAACGAAAGTACCTGGTAATTTAGTTGGCGTGCACGAGCTCTAGTAATTGGTCCAGTATATATAGCAGCAGGGGCTGTGGGTGTAACAATTGTATTGATGTCCTCATCATCCTCCCCTTCTTGAAATGAAGTCGTCCTCGACGGAAGTTCATCTTCCTCACCCAAATAAGGCTTCAAATCTGCAATGTTAAAAGTGGGACTAACCCCAAAATCTGCAGGCAGCTCAAGTTTATATGCATTATCATTTATTTTCTTTAACACCTTAAAGGGACCATCAGCACGTGGCATTAACTTTGATTTGCGCAAATCAGGAAATCTATCCTTACGCAAATGTAACCAAACAAGATCTCCAGGTGCAAACACAACATGTTTTCTACCCTTATCTCCAGCAAGTTTATATTTAGCATTCATGCGCTCAATGTTTTCCTTAGCTAACTCATGCATTTTTAAAATCAATTCAGCACGTTGTTTAGCATCAAAATTAACCTTCTCCGAAGATGGAAGAGGCAACAAATCAATAGGTGCACGAGGTAGGAAACCATACACAACTTCAAAAGGGCACATCTTTGTAGTAGAATGCAATGAACGATTATAAGCAAATTCAATATGAGGCAAGCATTCCTCCCACATTTTCTTATTATTCTTCAAAACAGCCCTAAGCATAGTAGACAACGTTCTATTGACTACTTCAGTTTGTCCATCAGTTTGGGGGTGACAAGTAGTACTAAAAAGCAGTTTCATCCCCAACTTAGCCCATAAACATCTCCAAAAGTGGCTAAGAAATTTAGTATCACGATCTGAAACAATAGTATTTGGCACACCATGCAAGCGAATAATTTCACGAAAGAACAAATCAGCAACATTAACTGCATCATCGCTTTTATGACATGGTATAAAGTGTGCCATTTTCGAGAATCTATCCACGACAACAAATATGCTATCCCTCCCCTTCTTTGTTCGAGGTAAACCTAAAACAAAGTCCATAGATATATCCTCCCAAGGAACACTAGGTACAGGCAAAGGCATATATAAACCATGAGGATTGAGTCGTGACTTAGCTTTTTGACATGTAGTGCATCGAGCAATAAAACGCTCAACATCCCGTCTCATCTTTGGCCAAAAGAAATGTGTAGCAAGTA
>NW_021185340.1:0-3924 GCF_002162155.2 Triticum dicoccoides
GCTTGCTGGACGGTGATGGGTTGGATGAGATTTACCATGTAATCAAGTTAGTTTTGTTAGGATTTGATCCCTAGTATCCACTATGTTCTGAGATTGATGTTGCTATGACTTTGGTATGCTTAATGCTTGTCACTAGGGCCCGAGTGCCATGATTTCAGATTTGAACCTATTATGTTTTCATGAATATATGTGTGTTCTTGATCCTATCTTGCAAGTCTATAGTCACCTATTATGTGTTATGATCCGACAACCCCGACGTGACAATAATCGGGATACTACTACGTCTTGAGCTTGCGTTGGTTTTCCTTGAAGAGGAAAGGGTGATGCGGCAATAGTAGCGTAAGTATTTCCCTCAGTTTTTGAGAACCAAGATATCAATCCAGTAGGAGACTCCTCAAAAGTCTCACGCACCTACGCAAACAAACAAAGAACTCGCAACTAACACAATAAAGGGGTAATCAATCCCTTCACGACCACTTGCGAAAGTGAGATCTAATAGAGATAGTAAGATAAGATAAATATATTTTTGGTATTTTATAATATAGATGCAAAAAGTAAAGATGTAAATAAAAGTAGATTGGAAGCAAATATGATAAAAGATAGACCCGAGGGCCATAGGTTTGACTAGTGGCTTCTCTCAAGATAGCATAAGTATTACGGTGGGTGAACAAATTACTGTCGAGCAATTGATAGAAAAGCGAATAATTATGAGATTATCTAGGCATGATCATGTATATAGGCATCACGTTCACAACAAGTAGATCGACTCCTGTCTGCATCTACTACTATTACTCCACACATCGATCGACTCCTGCCTGCATCTAGAGTATTAAGTTCATAAGAACAGAGTAACACCTTAAGCAAGATGACATGATGTACAGGGATAAACTCATGCAATATGATATAAACCTCATCTTTTTATCCTCGATGGCAACAATACAATACGTGCCTTGCAACCCTTTCTGTCACTGGGTAAGGACACCGCAAGATTGAACCCAAAGCTAAGCACTTCTCCCATGGCAAGAAAGACCAATCTAGTAGGCCAAACCAAAATGATAATTCGAAGAGACTTGCAAAGATAACTCAATAATACATAAAAGAATTCAAAGGAGATTCAAATATTTCTCATAGATAAACTTGATCATAAACCCACAATTCATCGGATCTCGACAAACACACCGCAAAAAGAGTTTACATCGAATAGATCTCCATAAGAGAGGGGAAGAACATTGTATTGAGATCCAAAAAGAGAGAAGAAGCCATCTAGATAATAACTATGGACACGAAGATCTGTGGTAAACTACGCACAACTCATCGGAGGGGCTATGGTGTTGATGTAGAAGCCCTCCGTGGTCGATTCCCCCTCCGGCGGAGCGCCGACGAAGGCTCCAAGATAGGATCTCGCGGATACAGAAGGTCACGGTGGTGGAAATTATGTTTTGTTGGCTCCCTGGATGTTTTCGGGGTACGTAGGCTTATATAGGAGGAAGAAGTACATCGGTGGCCGCCTGAGGGGCCCACGAGACAGGGGGCGCGCCCTATAGGGGTGGGCGCGCCCTACCCTCTCATGGCCGCCTCGGCTGCTTCTTGACTTGCACTCCAAGTCCTCTGGATCATGTTCGTTCCAAAAATCACGCTCCTGAAGGTTTCATTCCGTTTGGACTCCGTTTGATAGTCATTTTCTTCGAAATACTGAAATAGGCAAAAAAACAGCAATACGGGCTGGGCCTCCGGTTAGTAGGTTAGTCCCAAAAATGATATAAATGTGTAAAATAAAGCCCATAAACATCCAAAATGGGTAATATAATAGCATGGAACAATCAAAAATTATAGATACGTTGGAGACGTATCAAGCATCCCCAAGCTTAATTCCTGCTCGTACTCGAGTAGGTAAATGATAAAAACAGAATTTTTGATGTGGAATGCTATCTAGCATAATTCTCAATGTAATTTTATTGTGGCATGAATGTTCAGATCCAAATGATTCAAAATAAAGGTTCATATTGACATAAGAAATGGTGATACTTCAAGCATACTAATCAAAGTAATCATGTCTTCTCAAAATAACATGGCCAAAGAAAGTTATCCCTACAAAATCATATAGTCTGGCTGTTGCTCTATCTTCATCACACAAAGTATTTAATCATGCACAACCCCGATGACAAGCCAAACAATTGTTTCATACTTTAATAATCTCAATTTTTTTTCAACTTTCACGCAATACATGAGCGTGAGCCATGGACATAGCACTATATGTGGAATAGAATGGTGGTTGTGGAGAAGACAAAAAGGAAAAGATAGTCTCACATCAACTAGGCGTATCAACGGGCTATGGAGATGCCCATTAATAGATATCAATGTGAGTGAGTAGGGATTGCCATGCAACAGATGGACTAGAGCTATAAATATATGAAAGCTCAACAAAAGAAACTAAGTGGGTGTGCATCCAACTTGCTTGCTCACGAAGACCTAGGGCAATTTCAGGAAGCCCATCATTGGAATATACAAGCCAAGTTCTATAATGAAAAATTACCACTAGTATATGAAAGTGACAACATAGGAGACTCTCTATTATGAAGATCATGGTGCTACTTTGAAGCACAAGTGTGGAAAAAGAGATAGTAGCATTGTCCCTTCTCTCTTTTTCTCTCATTTTATTTTTTTTTATTTTTATTTTTCCTTTTTTCTTTCATTTTTTTCTTTTTTCTTCTTTTTTTTGTAAAGTCCGAAGTCTCATCCCAACTTGTGGGGGAATCATAGTCTTCATCATCCTTTTCTCACTAGGACAATGCTCTAATAATGAAGATCATCACACTTTTATGGATTTACAACTCAAGAATTACAACTCAAAGCTAGAACGACATATGACTCTATATGAATGCCTCCAGTGGTGTACCGGGATATGCAATGAATCAAGAGCGACATGTATGAAAATTATGAAGGTGGCCTTGCCACAAATACGATGTCAACTACATGATCATGCAAAGAGCAATATGACAAAAGTAATGCGTGTCATATGAACGGAACGATGTAAAGTTGCATGGCAATATATCTCGGAATGGCTATGGAAATGCCATAATAGGTAGGTATGGTGGCTGTTTTGAGGAAGGTATATGGTGGGTGTATGGTACCGGCGAAAGTTGCGCGGCACAAGAGAGGCTAGCAATGGTGGAAGGGTGCAAGTGCGTATAATCCATGGACTCAACATTAGTCAAAAGAACTCATGTACGTACTTATTGCAAAAATCTAGAAGTCATCAAAAACAAAGCACTACACGCATGCTCCTAGAGGGATAGATTGGTAGGAAAAGACCATCGCTCGTCCCCGACCGCCACTCATAAGGAAGACAATCAATAAATAAAATTGTGCTCCAACTTCATCACAAAGCGGTTCACCATACGTGCATGCTATGGGAATCACAACCCTCGACACAAGTGTTTTTCATAATCACCCAACTAGCATGACTTTAATATCACTATCTCAAAACAATTATCAAGTATCAAATTGATCATAGCATCCAATTCACTTTCCATGATAGTTTTTATTATACCCAACTTGGATGCTCATCATTCTAGGACCAAATTTGTAACCATAGCAAATACCATGTTGTTCTAAAAGACTCCCAAAATAATATAAGTGAAGCATGAGAGACTAGCAATTTCTTCAAAATTAATCCACCGCCATGCTCTAAAAAATATAAGTGAAGCACTAGAGCAACAACTATCAAGCTCAAAAAAATATAAGTGAAGCACATAGAGTATTCTAGCAAATTCTAATAAAGTAGGCTTCTCCCAAAAGGTGTGTATAGCAAGGATGATTGTGGTAAACTAAAAATCAAAGACTAGTATAATACACGACGCTCCAAGCAAAACACATATCATGTGGCGAATAAAAATATAGCTCCAAGTAAAGTTATCAATGAAC
>NW_021185341.1:0-2501 GCF_002162155.2 Triticum dicoccoides
GGAAAGTGTAGTTGTGCTCTCTAGTACCTTCGGTGTCCGTCCTACATACCCCACGGTCATGATACTTCTTTGCGATAGTTTCTTTGTGCAGTGCCATGAAAGGATCTACCTGGTCTAGGTGTTGTAGAACTACCAAGTTTGCTCTGTCAAATCGTTGCATTGATCTGAGTAGGCCACATGCAATTCCCTGCGACCATTGGAGTGACCTTCTCCTTCAATCCTCCCAACATGCTTGTTAACAAGAAAACCAACACCAGGCGGCCGGTCTGCGCCATATAGAAAATTCTTGCAGAAAGAGATGCACTCTTGTGTCAGATAGCCCTGGACGATGCTTCCATCCGGACGCGACATGTTACGAATGAATCCTTTGATGATCACATGCATCCTCTCAAATGGCATCATGTTGTGCAGGAATGACGACCCCAAGTGTATTATGTCGTCCATAATATGGACACACAGATGCACCATGACGTCAAAGAATGTGGGCGGGAACTACATCTCAAGCTCATTTAGTATCAGAATGATCTCTTCCTGTAGCCTTCGGAGCTGCTTCACACTGATCGACTTCTGAGAGATGATGTCGAAAAAGTTGCAGAGACCAATAAGCGTGTCACGGACGTTCTTGTCCATTATCCCTCTAAGGCAGCAGGTAGTATCTGCGCCATCATCACATGACTGTCATGGGACTTCATCCTGCTGAACCTTTTCTTCTTCGTGTCTAGAAATCTTCTTATCTTCACACAGTAACCGGAACTAACTTTGATTCGGGTAAGGCACTTGAAGAATTGATCGATCTCAGCCGGACTTAAGGTGAAGCAAGAAGGGGGAAAATAATCCTCTTCCTTACATTTTGGCCCTTCTTCTCCTGCGCCTCTGTCTCCGTCTCTGTCTCCTCTGACTTTTTACGGGGAGGCATGTGTAGATCTTACCTGATTTTCAAATCTTGCAAGTCTTTTCTTGCCTTTGGCCCATCCTTGGTCTTATCCGGCATGTTCATCAGTTTCGCAAGCAAGCTCTCAAGGACATTCTTACATATATGCATTTGATCAAGGCAATGAGGCGTGTCGAGTTTGTGCCAGTACTCCATGTCCCAGAAAACAAACCTCGTCTTCCATACCTTCAGCAGCGGCTCCGACGCCTTTTTCATCGTCTTTCCTGGTGCGGGGCACTATTCCTAGCTTTTCAAAAGCTCATCGATTTCGGCGCCACCCCGCTTACGTGGAGGCAAGGTTAGAAAAAGCGGGAGGCGTAAGCAAGGCGGTTGGCCTTCGCCTAGTGCCTAGGCAGTGCCTAAGCGCCCTAGGCGTGGCCTAGGCGGTAATATAATTTTTACTCGTAGTGTCTTTGTGATTATTATATGGGTGTTGATATTAGTTTAGGGCATATAAATAAGTTAATTACCATCTACTGCCATTGGAATATAACTCATTTGGCATATTAGTGTAGTATGTGGCATGATTTCTTACTTGGGTAGATAATTCCTTGCTTGCCCAGCCTAGACCTCCATTTATGCCCTAGGCGAGGCGTTTGGCCACTGCCTAGCGCCTAGGCGTGCCTAAGCACCTCCTAGGCACTGCCTTTTCCAACAGAGCGTGGAGGTCCGTAATGCTCAGCCTCACCATTGAATAGATCTCCAAGGTTAATCCACGGGTCGTCCTTCTAAAGCCATCTTCGACACCCCATGTACCTGATTTTCCCAGATCTGCCATCTTTCCTTGACATTAGCTACTAAGACATCGTATCATCCATGCACCGCGTGCATCCGCAATATCCATGGCACACATGGCTTGTGACATATCCGTAACAAAGATAGTCGTGCACCGTCATGATCAGCATGACTCTCATATAGAAATACTCGCCTTTGTTGGCATCCCATGTCTTGGCCGGTGTTTGCCATAACGTATCTAACTCCTCTTGAAGTAGCCCTAGATACAGATTAATATTATTTCCCAGTTGTTTTGGCCCTTGAATCAGCATGCTCATGCGTATGTACTTCAACTTCATGCACAACCAGGGGGGAGGTTGTACATCCATACAAACACAGGCCATGTGCTATGGTTGGTGTTCTTGTTGCCAACCGGATTCATGCCATCGGTACACACGCCGAGCATGATGTTCCTTGCATCACATGCAAAATACTGATATTCGCCCTTGAACGCTCACCACTGGCTTCAAACCATGACGTGACTCAGCTTCGGATCATCTCGACCGTTGTGCTTTGTCCTCTCCGCATGCCAATGCATGAGCTTTGCTTCCTTGGGATCTACAAAATAATGTTGCAGATGGGGAGTGATCGATAAGTACCATACAAATTTGTGGGGAGATTTCTTCCCAGCTTTCTTGTATCGAGAAGCAATGCGCACTGGACAGCTGGTTTTTCCCGTGTGCTCCTTCTGATAAATTATGCAATCGTTGATGCATGCATGGTATTTAACGTGCGACAGATCAATAGGGCACACTATCTTCTTGGCCTCATCCAGACTAGTAGGACATAGATTCCC
>NW_021185342.1:0-868 GCF_002162155.2 Triticum dicoccoides
CCGCCCCGACGCCGCCTTGACCCCGCCCCGACGCCGCTGCCCCGCCACCTCGACGCTGCCCCGCCGCCTCGACGCGACCCCGCCACCCGGACGCCGCCCCGTCCACACCACCGTCGTCGGAGCACCACCACCACCACCCGTCGCCGGAGCATCCTTATCCTCTCCGACCGCCTCCTCCACCCCGGCCCGCTCCTCCAAGGTAAGCTACTGTTCTGCATTAGAGAAGTTAAGGGGAGTTAGAATATTCTGCTATTAGATTTGATCGGTTTCTACCAATTTATAGCTGAACTAGCCTAAGGCTTAAGTAAAATGCTACTGTTTGATTCTCTCTGAAGAAGTAAATTACGTGAAATACCAAGCAAACAACTTATTACTTCTGCAGACAAGAGTTAGCTTAGGGCTTGATGGAATGCTGTTTAGGGCTTTAGGCTACTTCATAAGTGTTATTTAGTATAGTGTATGCATACAAAATTCCAGCAAATATCATAGATATATGATATATCATGTTCCAGCAAATATCAAACATATATGATGTATCTGTCTAAAAATGAAAGGAACTCCCTGCCTTGCAAAAGAAAGTGCAGTATTTCTGCCATTCTGTTTGGTACTTTGTAAGTAGAGATCACATATGTTTTCATATTTCATTTCAAAGGAACTATTTGGTTCAGTCCTCACATCATAATATTCCACAAATTATGCCTACGCAAATTGCCTATTTTCTTGTATTTTGTACGATCTTCATTTATTTATTTATGTTTAAGGGAGTAAGATATTTTATTTACCGTTCACCTTATATTGCTTCATGTGAAATTTGAAAATGCGACTCGGTCATCTTCACACACAGAACAATACAAATAAAAGAAAAAAA
>NW_021185343.1:0-987 GCF_002162155.2 Triticum dicoccoides
TTCTCTCCCGACCCCTCGTGAGCCCCTGTCCATTTCCCCTCTCTCCCCGTGCCGTCCGCGCCTTCTAACCACCCCGGCTGTCGGAGCCGACAGTTCCTCGCCGCCGGCGATGACACAGACGGGGCTAGAGCCACCGTAGCTAACCCCCGAGCACGGCAACGTGCTCAGCACCCTTCCAGGAGCCGAGCGCGCCCACCCGTGCGACCTGCCGTGCCCCCTAGCGCCAACCCCGACCTCGCCGTGCTCCGGCCGCCGCCCCGCTCGCCGCCGTCGCCAAATCCGACCTCCCCAGCATGAACGGATGCCACGATTCGATGTGCGCACACACCAGCTACGCGTAGAGCCCCTCCGTCTCCGATTTGGTCGCCGGAGGAGGAATTCCGACCCCCTCCGCCGTCTCTGGCTCCGCCGGCGACGAGCCGCGGGTCAACTCCGGCGAGTTGACCCGGGGTTTGACCCCCCCTGACGTGTGGGCCCAGGCGCCTGCTTGTTTAGTGTTAGATTAGTTAGCGCTAATTAACTTAGCTAATTAGATAGGCCACTGACATGCGGGCCCCGCCCGGCTAACTAAGTTAGTTAGGGCTAACTAACTTGGTTAGTTGACTGGGTCACTGACCAGTGGACCCCACTGGTCAGGTTTGACCTGGTCGACGCCTTTGACCTGCTGACGTCACCCCGGCGTCATGCTGACGCAATATTCCTTTTCTGGAATTTAGTAAATAATCAGGAAATTCCAGAAATGTTCAAAACTTCAAAAATTCATAGTAATTCAACCGTAACTCCAAATTAAATAATTTATATATGAAAAATTATCAGAAAAATCCAATCTATCCATCTGTACCATTTTCATGCATGTTAGAACAACTTATCACTACTGTTTAGGACAAATGAAGTGAATGACATTTAAATAACCACATATGGAGTTTGAATTTGAATCTTGGATTCAAACCAACTTCATTTAACCTGGTTTTAGGTGCATTAGCCCAA
>NW_021185344.1:0-1121 GCF_002162155.2 Triticum dicoccoides
AAAGAGCGGTAATCCACACACATCCTCAAGGTTCCATCCTTCTTCTCTACTAAGAGTACTGGGGCTCCCCAAGGTGATGAACTCGGGCGAATATACCCTTTCTCTAGCAACTCCTTAATCTGTTTCTTGACTTCCTCCAAATCATTAGCGGGCATCCGATACGGCCTCTTGGAGATAGGTCCTGTACCTGGCAGCAACTCAATCAAAAACTCAATCTCCCGATCTGGCGGCATACCTGGTAACTCCTCCGGAAATACATCGGGATAATCCTTCACCACTGGTACTTCTTCCTGGACAACTCCCGTAAGAGAGTTCACCTGAGTCCTCTTAGGCTTAAGCCTGGATACATACTTGATCCTCTTCTTCTCTGGGGTGGTGAGAAAAATCGATCTACTAGCACAATCGATGGTCCCCTCATACTTGGACATCCAATCCATACCTAGGATTACATCCAACCCTTGTGACTCTAGTATGATCATATCCGTAGGGAAAACATGTCCCCCTATGTTCAAAGGCAACTGGAAACATCCCTGACTAGCCATAGACTCGGCTCCTGGGGAACTCACTAGAATGGGTGCCTTAAGAGCTACGGTAGGCAACTTATGTCTATCCACGAATCCCCTTGATATGAATGAATGCGATGCACCAGTGTCAAAAAGAATGAGTGCTGGAAATAAATTAACCAAGAACTTACCAATCACTGCATCAGGCTGTTCATAGACCTCTTCCACATTGACATGATTCACATGCCCCTTAGTGAAAGGATTAGGCTTCTTGCCTCCAGAATTCCCATTGCCATTTCCATTTCCATTCTGCGCCTCAGGACACTCATTGGAGTAGTGCCCTGTCTTCTTGCATTTGAAGCAAGTGATGTGACTCAGATCTTTCTTCATTGGTGTAGAAGAGTTGAAATGCTGCTGGTTGCCATTCCCTCCATTGCCATTTCCATGCTTGTGACCATGGTGGTTGTGTCCATTTCCTCCATGCTGAATGTGGCCTCCATGGTTATGATGATTCCCTCCAAACTTGCTAGTTCCTGATCCAGAACTTCCTGAGTACTGGCTATAGCGGGGTTTTTGTTGAACTCCGGAGTTATACTTCCCATGACCGTACTTTCTCTT
>NW_021185345.1:0-2926 GCF_002162155.2 Triticum dicoccoides
TGGCCATGTAGAACTCTAACCGCTTCGACCCACTCAAATCCCTCTCCAATCCACTTCTCTGTCACTCTACCCCTGCCATCTCTTAATTTGCATCCGCATGCTCCTGTTCCGACGTATCGCTTCTTCTTGCTGTACATACTCTCTCCGTCCAAAAATATCATTTCTCCGACAAGTATCTCCGGATGGAGGGAGTATTTCTTAATTCATTCATTACTCAGTGTTGCTCTACATGTTGTACAACCAACACGCGCTGCCGTGATGTACTACAGAAGCGAGCAGGTCATTCACGCCTATACATTGTTAGATGACATTAAAGGGTAGTATGTGTGAGACGACATATGTCGATTCTCACTCGAGTATCCTTGAATTTGGAATCAATGAATTCAAAAAGGGCGTGGCTAGATCTCAAGTCTAAGTCTAGTGACATAACATGTAATTTTTTTTGCATGGATCTTCACTAAGATCACACGAATATAGCATCGACTGAGACTAGGTCTCAGTCAACTACGATTTAGCTGTCTCGATTCAAAATTTATGTTGAACATCCCGTTATCTTAGATGAGAATGGCCGGCTCCCGCATCAATTTACGCAAACTGGTCTGGACCAATTCACTGGCAAGGTGTGTCCGTTTTTGGGGATCAAGTTGGTGATGCTCTAAGCTAATTAAGCTAAGTTAGCTGGGGCCCCATGATCGATGAACCCCATGAGCAGCGGTTTCGGTACGGTTCGCTCTCTCAACGGAATCTGTAATCCAACCCGATCATGGAAGGATCTGAACGCAAACAACGTACGTAAAGAATATAATGATCCAGCCTGAGCCACTAGCTAGTAGTAGTACTGCCAGTAGAGTTTCTAGGAACAATGAGTGAGTGGGACAAGGCTCGAGCTGGATAACATGGCCTGGACAGTTGATGATTAGCACTGACACTCCGGGCCCATGGCGGCGCCGCCAGCGGCCAATGAGGCCGCGCCAGGTAGGCCGCTAACGGGTGGCATGGAGACTATAAAATGGGAAGGAGAAGCTCCTCGGCAGATACACACGTTCTCTTCCTCTTTTGCTAAGATTAGCAGTGGAGCTTCTTGCTAATTGAGCAATCACTTCCACTAATCACTCGAGGCATCCATCTAATCCCATCACGTGGTTTAGTTTGGTCTGAAAGAGAGGCCGCCATGAAATGAGCAAGTAATAATAGAGGACTGGAATGTGTGTGGAGACACATGTTCACAATACGGCAAATACTAATGCATAATGGTAACAGCGATCGCAGGGAAGAAGAATCCGAGGAAGCCATCGGTTTCGGTTCGCTAAATTATTCGTGCATGGGCTCCTCCTCCTCCTCCTCGACGGAATCTAGGTTTGTCGCTACGTTCTACGTTAGCCGTACTACACCCTCCGTCCCATCATATAAGAGCGTTTTTGACACTATAGTAGTCGTGCCATGTGGCATCATTGCTTGTACAACAGTACCCAATCCAATAACACAGAGATGTATTGGAATTAGGATAGACCTCTGCCGAAGCTACTACTACTACTAATTGCTATTGGTAGCTGATGGAGTCATGTACCTAGGGTAGGGTCACAGACCTGATCTAAGTACCCTGCCCAAGGACACCCTTAGAAGAGATCACCTTCCAGTCGACCTACGAGGGACTCACTCGACTGACTTGAAGGACTCGACCACGAAGACTCACTCGACCACCAGAAGGTCAAGAGACACTCTGCACTGCAACGGTCTGTAATTAAGTAGACTTTATGATAGTAAAGACACTTTATGTGGGGCATTACCAGTAACGCCCCGGACTTAACGCACCTTAAACCCTCTCCTACGTGGGCTGGCTGGGGTCCTGGCGCACTCTATATAAGCCACCCCCCTCCACAGGTAGAAGGGTTCGGCACCCTGTAATTCATATACACGTAATCCACTCGACCGCCTCCGGGCTCCGAGACGTAGGGCTTTTACTTCCTCCGAGAAGGGCCTGAACTCGTACATCTCTTGTGTTTACAACCTCTCCATAGCTAGGACCTCGCCTCTCTATACCTACCCCCCACTCTACTGTCATACTTAGATCCACGACAGTTGGCGCCCACCTTGGGGCCGGTGTTTTAGCGATTTTGTGGAGAAGTTGCGATTCTTCCGAGTACTTTCATCATGGTAGCTGCTGGAGTTTTGGTCGAGGGTCGAGAGATTCGTCTCGGTGCTCTCACCTTCGTCGTCGATGACTCCGCCTGGCTCCAGGAGGCTCCACTCGACGTCGATGCGCTCCCCGTCCGCGGTGCGTCGCATTTTCGCGCATGTGTTCGCGGCGTTCTGCTGCGGCAACCGTCGACCCCATATCGGTCGACTCCCCTATCGACCACCCTCCCGGCCTCCCGCCAGCGCAAGCGCTCGGGTCGGTCGAGGCTTCAGCGGTGGGTGAGACACGCGGTGGCTCGCCAGACGGCCACCACCCAAGTTGCGGCGACCGAGCCCGACGAATCTCTCTACGGCCTGTTCGATCTGTCGACTGGCTCCGTAGAGACTGCATCCGAATGCGATAGCAGTGATCCAGCGGCGGAAATCCTGATGGTCGACGGGCCTCGCAGCCCCCCTGGCTTCGCCCGTGATGGTGGGGCAGGCGACGGAGGCGACCCCGCACGAGACCACGAAGAGTATCAGCCCGAGCCACTCGACTCTCTGCAAAGAGAAGAACTTCGCCGCAGGAACATGAATGCCCTGCATACTCCCATCGCAGGAGAAACCCCCGAGGCTCGCGCCTTGGAGGAGGCACGTTTGGCCAATTTGGCCGAACGCGCTCGCCTGGAGAATCTTCAGCGAGCACTCGACGAGCGCGCGCGGCAACGAGTTCCCGACGCCAGTTGACGTCAACTCTTCCCGCCGACTCAGGTATATCGAACCCCAATCCAGAATTTAGCAGCTGCGACCC
>NW_021185346.1:0-1566 GCF_002162155.2 Triticum dicoccoides
AGTATCTCTTCCTTAGACCATGAGATCGTGTAACTCCCGGATACCGTAAGAGTGCTTTGGGTGTACCAAACGTCACAATGTAACTGGGTGACTATAAAGGTGCACTACAGGTATCTCCGAAAGTGTCTGTTGGGTTGACACGGATCGAGACTGGGATTTGTCACTCCGTATGACGGAGAGGTATCTCTGGGCCCACTCGGTAATGCATCATCATAATGAGCTCAAAGTGACCAAGTGTTTGGTCACGGGATCATGCATTATGGTACGAGTAAAGTGACTTGCCGGTAACGGGACTGAACGAGGTATTGGGATACCGATGATCGAGTCTCGGGCAAGTGACGTACCGATTGACAAAGGGAATTGTATACGGGGTTGTTCGAATCCTCAACATCGTGGTTCATCCGATGAGATCATCGAGGAGCATGTGGGAACCAACATGATTATCCAGATCCCGCTGTTGGTTATTGCCCGAGAGCCGTCTCGGTCATGTCTACGTGTCTCCCGAACCCGTAGGGTCTACACACTTAAGGTTCGGTAACGCTAGGGTTGTATGAATATGAGTGTGCAGCATACCGAATGTTGTTCGGAGTCCCGGATGAGATCCCAGACGTCACGAGGAGTTCCGGAATGGTCCGGAGGTAAAGAAAACTATATAGGAAGTGGTATTTCGGCCATCGGGAAAGTTTCGGTGTCACCCGGTATTGTACCGGGACCACCTGAAGGGTCCCGGGGGTCCACCGGGTGGGGCCACCCATCCCGGAGGGCCCCAAGGGCCGAAGTGGGGAGGGTAACCAGCCCTTAGTGGGCTGGTGCGCCCTCCTAGGCCCACCCCCTGCGCCTATGGTTGAAACCCTAGGGTGGGGGGGGCGCCCCACTTGCCTTGGGGGTTACTCCACCCCCCTTGGCCGCCGCCCCCTTGGGAGATTAGATCTCCCAGGGCCGGCGCCCCCCCCTGGGGGCCTATATAAAGGGAGGGGGAGGGGGGTATCCGCACCCTAAAGTCCTGGCGCCCCCTCCCCCTGCTACACCTCTTCCTCCTCCGTCACGTGCTTGGCGAAGCCCTGCCGGAGTGCTGCTGTTCCACCACCACCACGCCGTTGTGCTGCTGCTAGAGCCATCATCATCAACCTCTCCTTCCCCCTTGCTGGATCAAGACGGAGGAGACGTTACGCTGACCGTACGTGTGTTGAACGCGGAGGTGCCGTCCGTTCGGCGCTAGGATCTCCGGTGATAGGATCACGACGAGAACGACTACTTCAACCCCGTTCTTTTGAACGCTTCCGCGCGATCTACAAAGTGGTATGTAGATGCAATCTCTCTCCCATGACTCGTTTCTTAGATGAACTCATAGATGGATCTTGGTGAAACCGTAGGAAAAATTTTAATTTTCTGCAACGTTCCCCAACAGTGGCATCATGAGCTAGGTCTATGCATAGTTCTCTATTGCACGAGTAGAACACAATTTTGTTGTGGGCGTAGATCTTATCAACTTGCTTGCCTCTACTAGTCTTATCTTTCTTCAACGGTATTGTGGGATGAAGCGGCCCGGACCAACCTTACACGTAC
>NW_021185347.1:0-1198 GCF_002162155.2 Triticum dicoccoides
TATTAAGCATTTTGATCTATCCTTATAGATCTTGATGCTCAATGTTCAAGTAGCTTAATCCAGGCTTTCCATTGAAAAACACTTTCAAAATAACCCTATATGCTTTCTAGAAATTCTACATCATCTCTGATCATCAATATGTCAACAACATATACTCATCAGAAATTCTATAGTGCTCCCACTCACTTCTTTGGAAATACAAGTTTCTTATAAACTTTGTATAAATCCAAAATCTTTGATCATCTCATCAAAGCGTACATTCCAACTCCGAGATGCTTACTCCAGTCCTTAAAAGGATCGCTGGAGCTAGCATACCTTTTAGCATCCTTAGGATCGACAAAACTTTTCTGATTGTATTGCATACAACCTTTCCTTACGAAAACTAGTAAGGAAACTTGTCTTGACATCCATCTGCCAGATTTCATAAATGCAGCTAATGCTAACATGAATCCGACGGACTTAAGCATCGCTACGGATGAGAAAATCTCATCGTAGTCAACTCCTTGAACTTGTGAAAAACTTTTTGCCACAAGTCGAGCTTCATGGATGGTGACATTACCATCCATGTCCGTCTTCTTCTTAAAGATCCATTTATCTTAATGGCTTGCCGATCATCGGGCAAGTCCACCAAAGTCCATGGATCCGTTCTCGGATTTTATGGCCTCGAGCCATTTATCGGAATCCGGGCCCACCATCGCTTCTCCATAGCTCGTAGGTTCATTGTTGTCTAGCAACATGACCTTCAAGACAGGATCACCTTACCACTCCGAAGTAGTACGTGCCCTTGTCGTCCTACGAGGTTTGGTAGTGACTTGATCCGAAGTTTCATGATCAATATCATAAGCTTCCACTTCAATTGGTGTAGGTGCCACAGGAACAACTTCCTGTGCCCTGCCATACACTAGTTGAAGAGACGGTTCAATAACCTCATCAAGTCTCCACCATCCTCCCACTCAACTCTTTCGAGAGAAACCTTTCCTCGAGAAAGGACCCGATTCAAGAAACAATCCATATTGCTTTCGGATCTGAATTAGGAGGTATACCCAACTGTTTTGGGTTTCCTATGAAGATGCATTTTATCCGCTTTGGGTTCGAGCTTAATCCTGAAACTTTTTCACATAAGCGTCGCAGCCCCAAACCTTTAAGAAACGACAACTTAGGTTTCTCTAAACCATAATTCATACGGTGTCATCTCATC
>NW_021185348.1:0-994 GCF_002162155.2 Triticum dicoccoides
CACCGAATGCGATGTTATGCAAGCGAGCATAATTTTCAGATATAAAAGAATGAGAGGCTCCTGTATCGAAAAGAACAGATGCCGGGTGGCAATTAACAAGAAGCGTACCGAGAACGACGTTGGGATCCTCTTGAGCTTCTTCGGCAGAGATACAGTTGACATGGCCACGTGAAGCGGTGACCGGTTTAGCATGAAACACTTTCCCTGTCGGCTTGCCACGGCCAACAGCTTTAGCAGATTGATTGGGGTTGGTCTGGGGGCATTCACGCATATAGTGACCAGATTCCCCACACTTGAAACAAGTCACGGAACTGGTACGTGGAGGAGCATTATTGGTTGGACCTCCATAGGGCTTGGCCGGTGCAGACTGTTGAACGGGGCGAGGCGCCTGGAAAGATGGCCTCAGTGTGAACCTGGGTGGCAGGGCGGTGTTGGGTACCCACACGCGGCGCTTCTGAGGACCAGCACCGGATGAGGAACCCATATCACGTCCATGCTTGCGTGTTGCATCATAGTCAGTCTGACCAGTTTCAGCACTGATGGCTTTGTTGACAAGTTTCGAAAAAGATGTGCACTCATGCAGACGGAGGTCGCGGCGAAGCTCAGGACTAAGGCCCTTACGGAACCTTGCTTGCTTCTTGGCGTCAGTAGACACTTCCTCAGTTGCATATCGTGCGAGATTACCAAACTCCCTGCTATAGGCATCCACAGAAAGTCGGCCTTGGGTGAAACTGCAAAATTCTTCACGTTTACGGTCCATGAGACCCTCCGGAATGTGATGTTCACGGAAAGCCTCGCTGAACTCAGCCCAAGTAGTGACATGGCCCGCTGGGCGCATAGCTCCATAATTCTCCCACCATAGACTGGCGGGGCCTTCAAGATGATATGCAGCAAAGGTGACCTTGTCAACCTCAGCTACTAGCGCGGAACGCAGCTTGTGAGAGATACTGCGAAGCCAATCATCAGCGTCGAGAGGCTCGACGGAGTGGTGGAA
>NW_021185349.1:0-1161 GCF_002162155.2 Triticum dicoccoides
TTATATCATGATAAATGTTTATTATTCATGCTAGAATTGTATTAACCGGAAACATAATACATGTGTGAATACATAGACAAACAGAGTGTCACTAGTATGCCTCTACTTGACTAGCTCGTTAATCAAAGATGGTTATGTTTCCTGACCATGAACAATGAGTTGTTATTTGATTAACGAGGTCACATCATTAGTTGAATGATCTGATTGACATGACCCATTCCATTAGCTTAGCACCTGATCGTTTAGTATGTTGCTATTGCTTTCTTCATGACTTATACATGTTCCTATGACTATGAGATTATGCAACTCCCGTTTGCTGGAGGAACACTTTGGGTGCTACCAAACGTCACAACGTAACTGGGTGATTATAAAGGAGCATTACAGGTGTCTCCAAAGGTAGATGTTGGGTTGGCGTATTTCGAGATTAGGATTTGTCACTCCGATTGTCGGAGAGGTATCTCTGGGCCCTCTCGGTAATGCACATCACATAAGCCTTGCAAGCACTGCAACTAATATGTTAGTTGTGAGATGATGTATTACGGAACGAGTAAAGAGACTTGCCAGTAACGAGATTGAACTAGTTATTGGATACCGACGATCGAATCTCGGGCAAGTAACATACCGATGACAAAGGGAACAACGTATGTTGTTATGCGGTCTGACCGATAAAGATCTTCGTAGAATATGTAGGAGCCAATATGGGCATCCAGGTCCCGCTATTGGTTATTGACCAGAGACGTGTCTCGGTCATGTCTACATTGTTCTCGAACCCGTAGGGTCCGCACGCTTAAGGTTACGATGACAGTTATATTATGAGTTTATGCATTTTGATGTACCGAAGGTTGTTCGGAGTCCCGAATGTGATCACGGACATGACGAGGAGTCTCGAAATGGTCGAGACATAAAGATTGATATATTGGAAGTCTATGTTTGGACATCGGAAGTGTTCCGGGTGAAATCGGGATTTTACCGGGTTACCGGGAGGTTACCGGAACCCCCCGGGAGCCATATGGGCCATCATGGGCCTTAGTGGAAAGGAGAAAGGGGCAGCCCAAGGGGGCTGCGCGCCTCCCCCCTTCCCCTAGTCCTATTAGGACTAGGAGAGGTGGCCGGCCACCCCTCTCCCTCTTTCCCCCTTGGGAATCCTAGTTGGAATAGGAT
>NW_021185350.1:0-1201 GCF_002162155.2 Triticum dicoccoides
CTTCTGTAAAAATGTAAATTATAGCAACATGAGTACAAAGGTACTCAGCAAGACTTACATCAGATCCTACATACATGCATATTATCAAGAAGGGTTGGTGGAGTTATTGCAGCAAGCCAGCTTTGACTTTTGGCTAGACTATCCTACGATACTTCAACTTGAAATGGTTTTGCGCACACGAGTCCACTACTCACCACTTCAATACACTACCGAGGATCCACCTCCGTCTCCCTATGGAAGAGCCATCCTCGGCACTCACACTTATCTTGAGGCTTTTAGCAGTTTCCATTTACTTGTCTATGAACTGTATAGGCAACCAAGTAGTCCTTTACCGCGGACGCGGCTATTCGAATAGATCATGTTAACCCTGCAGGGGTGTACTTCTTCATACACGCTCTCACCACTTACCGTCGTTTACACGACATGTACTCGGCAACCTTCAAGCGGAAGCCCAACGTGGTGTCGGCCACGACCTACCTAATCACCTAAGCCTCCAGTCCAGGTTTATCGCCTATTCAGGTTCCATCCGCAGGGAGTCCGGCCGAGGTTTCCCATATGGCCCCGAACGATGTGAACAGGGTTCCCGAGATACCTAACGGGTATTCGGTACACCGTGCCACGTACCTACCGCATCACAGCCCACCCCTACGGTCAGCGCTGTCCACGGCCTCCAGTAGGCTACAAACACCAGAAACTACTTGCAACTCCTGGACGGAGAACTAGGGTGAATAAGAAGCCGAGAGGATCCATTGGTTTCGGGCCCAATGCATGGTAGTAGCTGATTCTTAAATCACACATACAGATCTCAGTGCTTAAGGTCGGCTTCAATGAAACAACCCACCATGTACTCCTACATGGCCTCTCATCGATACCTTTACCAAATCGTGTTCACCACACCACTCTCATTACCGACATAAACATTTCACTCTAGCCCATCACCCAGATGAACCAGACCTGACACGACTCTAAGCATAGCAGGCATAGCAAGGTAGGAACAACACATACATATGGCTCAATCAACTCCTACACATGCTAGTGGGTTTCATCTAGTTACTGTGGCAATGACAGGTCATGCAGAGGAAATGGGTTCAACTACCGTAGCACACAGCAGTTTGAAACGCGTTGTCTTAATGCAGTAAAAGAGAGCAGGAGCGAGAACATGGGATTGTATCGATATGATCAAATGGTTGGTTGCTTGCCT
>NW_021185351.1:0-919 GCF_002162155.2 Triticum dicoccoides
GAGTGCGTTTATGTGTCTGTCGTCAACACTCACAGCTTTGGCCAAATCTGACCCGTTTCGTGGACTATTACTCATCGTTTTCGGGTCCCGAAGAGATTTCCATAGTTGCTGAACCCCAAGGTGTGCTTACGTGTTGGTCATCAACACTCGCAGTTTTGGCCGATTCTGGCCCGTTTCATGGACTATTACTCACCATTTCGGGGTCCCGGAGAGATTTCCATGGTTATCGAACTCCAAGGTGCGCTTACGTGTCGATCATCAACACTCGCTGTTTCGGCCGTTTCTTGCCCGTTTCATGGACTATTACTCACCGTTTTGGGGTCCCAAAGCGATTCTCGTTTCATGGACTATTACTCGCGGTTTCGTGCACTATTACTCAGCGTTTTGGGGACCCAGAGAGATTTCCATGATTGATGAACCCCGGGGTGCGTTTATGTGTCCGTCGTCAACACTCATAGCTTTGTCCAATTCTGACCCGTTTCGTGGACTATTACTCATCATTTTCGGGTCCCGAAGCGATTTCCGTAGTTGTTGAACCCCAAGGTGTGTTTACGTGTTGATCATAAACACTCGCAGTTTTGGCCAATTCTGGCCCGTTTCATGCAATATTACTCACCGTTTCGGGGTCCCGGAGTGATTTCCATGGTTATCGAACTCCAAGGTGCGCTTACGTGTCGATCATCAACACTCGCGGTTTCGGCCGTTTCTGCCCGTTTCATGGACTATTACTCGTCGTTTTGGGGTCCCAAAATGATTCTTGTTTCATGGATTATTACTCGCGGTTTCGTGCACTATTACTCAGCGTTTTGGGGACCAGAGCGATTTCCACGATTGATGCACCCCGGTGTGCGTTTATGTGTCCGTTCTCAACTCTCACAGCTTTGTCCAATTCTGACCCGTTTCGTGGACTACTATTCAC
>NW_021185352.1:0-1002 GCF_002162155.2 Triticum dicoccoides
GACGAAAATAGCATTATTCCCTCTCTTGGTCCTGGGAAAACCGGTAATGAAATCCATACCAATTTTATCCCATTTCCATTCAGGAATAGCTAAGGGTTGAAGGGTGCCAGCAGGCCGTTGATGCTCTGCTTTTACACGACGACAGACGTCGCAATTAGCAATAAACTGAGCAATTTCTCTCTTCATCCTAGTCCACCAGAACCTCTGGCGTAGGTCCTGATACATCTTAGTACTACCGGGATGAATGGTGAGAGGAGATTCATGAGCCTCCTTAAGGATCAACTGCCGTAGATGCTGGTTCTTGGGAACCACTAGACGGTTCTCAAAGTACACAACACCATGATCATTTGTGGAGAAACAACTAGCACCTCCGCTAGCAATGTTCTCCTTGATTTTAGATATTCCCTTATCTCGCTTTTGGGCAGCAATGATTTGATCCGAAAGAGTAGGTTTTGCTACCAAGGTGGAAAGAAAACCTTGAGGTACAATGTGAAGGTTTAGCTTCCGAAATTCCTCATGGAGAAGCGGTTGACTTTGTTGTAACATCAGGTTGTTACAATAAGATTTACGACTTAGTGCATCAGCCATGACGTTGGCTTTCCCTGGGGTGTAGGTTATTCCTAAGTCGAAGTCTGTGATCAATTCAACCCAACGTCTCTGCCTGAGATTCAGATCCGGTTGGGTGAAAATGTACTTCAGACTTTGGTGATCAGTGAATATTTCGCAACGATTACCGAGGAGGTAATGTCGCCAGGTCTTAAGTGCATAGACTACGGCTGCAAGCTCTAGATCATGAGTAGGATAATTCTCCTCATGTGGGTGCAATTGCCGTGAAGCGTAGGCAATTACGTGTCGATCTTGCATGAGAATGCAACCTAGTCCTTGTCGCGAGGCGTCGCAGTAGATAACAAAATCCTTGGAGAAGTCTGGCGGTACCAGTACGGGAGCAGAAGTCAGGCGTCTTTTCAGTTCCTGAAAGCTGTGCTCACATTGTGGAGTCCA
>NW_021185353.1:0-1088 GCF_002162155.2 Triticum dicoccoides
GAAGAAGAAGAAGAGGAAGAAGAAGGAGGAGGAAGAAGAAGAGGAAGAAGAAGAGGAAGAAGAAGAGGAAGAGGAGGAAAGAATTAATAGAAGGAGAAGAAGGAGAAGAAGAAGAAGAAGAAGAAGAGGAAGAGGAAGAAGAGGAAGAAGGAGAAGAAGAAGAGGAGGAAGAAGAAGAATAAGAAGAGGAATAAGAATGAGGAAGAAGAAGAAGAGGAAGAAGAGGAAGAAGATGGAGAAGAAACTAAATACAGCAAAAAAACTACTCAGAAATAAATAGAAGAAAAAAATAAAGCCGAAAAGAAATAACTATATAAAAAATTACTCAAAAATAAATAGAAGAAAATAAATAATGCAGAAAATAAAAAAATTATATAAATAAAAAATATTCACAAAGAAACTAAATACAGCAAAAAAACCTACTCAGAAATAAATAGAAGAAAAAATAAAGCAGAAAAGAAATAACTATATAAAAAATTACTCAAAAATAAATAGAAGAAAATAAATAATGCAGAAAAGAAAAAAAATTATAAAAAAATGTTGGGGCGCTGCCCGGTGGGCCTGCCAGACCTAGGTTATGCAAATACAGGCCCAGAAGGGCCAGCAGGCTCACAGGGCAGCGCGCCCTAGTTAGGCCCAGAAGCCTGCTATATAGAGGTGTTTGAAAGGGCAGCCGCGGCTGGGTTTATAAACCAGTGCGGCTGCCCTTCGCTCGGCGAGGTGGGACTAAAAGCGGCGAACTGCGGGTGGCAGCGCAGGGCCATTAGTACCGGTTGGTGGCTCCAACCGGTACTAATATGTTGCCCTTTAGTACCGGTTGGAGCCACCAACCGGTACTAAATGCCCGCGTTTCCCGCCGCTTGCGATGGCTAAATTTGGCCCACCAACCGGTACTAAATGCCCCTCATATATATATGTCACTTACGAAAATTCAGTTATCATCGCCACTTCGTTCCACTTCTCGCGCGAGTCTCGATCTCCGACACCCTCGCCGCCCGTCATCGTCGTCGTCGCCGCCCCCGCCGCGCCCGTCGTCGTCGCCGTCCCCGGTGCCCTCGCCGCCCGTCGTCGTCGTTGTCGCCGCCCCC
>NW_021185354.1:0-1422 GCF_002162155.2 Triticum dicoccoides
ATCATGTGGTGCTTAGAAGCGACGAACTGTAGCAACGGTGCACAGTTAGGGGAGAACACTTCTTGAAATTGTTGTAAGGGATCATCTTATTTACTACCGTCGTTCTAAGTAAACAAGATGCATAAACATGATAAACATCACATGCAATCAAATAGTGACATGATATGGCCAATATCATTTTGCTCCTTTTGATCTCCATCTTCGGGGCTCCATGATCATCATCGTCACCGGCATGACACCATGATCTCCATCATCATGATCTCCATCATCATGTCTCCATGAAGTCGTCTCGCCAACTTATTACTTCTACTACTATGGCTACCGGTTAGCAATAAAGTAAAGTAATTACATGGCGTTGTTCAATGACACGCAGGTCATACAATAAATTAAGACAACTCCTATGGCTCCTGCCGGTTGTCATACTCATCGACATGCAAGTCGTGATTCCTATTACAAGAACATGATCAATCTCATACATCACATATCATTCATCACATTCTTGTTGGCCATATCACATCACATAGCATACCCTGCAAAAACAAGTTAGACGTCCTCTAATTGTTGTTTGCATGTTTTACGTGGCTGCTATGGGTTTCTAGCAAGAACGTTTCTTACCTACGCAAGACCACAACGTGATATGCCAATTGCTATTTACCCTTCATAAGGACCCTTTTCATCGAATCCGTCCCGACTAAAGTGGGAGAGACTGGCACCAGCTAGCCACGTTATGCACCAAGTGCATGTCAATCGGTGGAACCTGTCTCACGTAAGAGTACGTGTAAGGTCGGTCCGGGCCGCTTCATCCCACAATACCGTCGAAACAAGATTGGACTAGTAACGGTAAGCATATTGAACAACATCAACACCCACAACTACTTTGTGTTCTACTCGTGCAAAGAATCTACGCAATAGACCTAGCTCATGATGCCACTGTTGGGGAACGTAGCAGAAATTCAAAATTTTCCTATGTGTCACCAAGATCTATCTATGGAGAGACCAGCAACGAGTAGAAAGAGAGTGCATCTACATACCCTTGTAGATCGCTAAGCGGAAGCGTTCAAGTGAACGGGGTTGATGAAGTCGTACTCGTCGTGATTCAAATCACCGATGATCAAGTGCCGAACGCACGGCACCTCCGCGTTCAACACACGTACAGCCCGGTGACGTATCCCACGCCTTGATCCAGCAAGGAGAGAGGGAGAGGTTGAGGAAGACTCCATCCAGCAGCAGCACAACGGCGTGGTGGTGGTGGAGGAGCGTGGCAATCCTGCAGGGCTTCGCCAAGCACCACGGGAGAGGAGGACGACTTGGGAGAGGGGGAGGGCTGCGCCAGAACTTCGTCTATAGCTCCCATGCGCCTCCCCACTATATATAGGGGTGGAGGGGCTGGTTTCTTGCCCTCCAAGTCCATTGGGGCGTTGG
>NW_021185355.1:0-2023 GCF_002162155.2 Triticum dicoccoides
CCTCTTCCTCCATATATACAGCCCTTAGGGCATTGTTTAGACTTTGGGTTTTGTTTAGATTAAAAGTTCGCCATAGCTGCAACTTCGCGTACTTCGTTTGTGTTCAACGACCAGACAAAGGCGTCACAGAACCCCACCTTGATCAATAAAGCTTTCATCTTATATTCGCAATATCCAGATTGCAATCTCAGTTTCTTGCTTGTTCTTCGTTTGCTCGCAGGAAACAGACCCTCGTGGTCAGGTTGATCGTGCTCCGGCGTGGTCAATAACCTCTCGGAGTTGGTTTAGCGATTGCTAAGGCGCGACGTCCTCGCACGTTCGTAGTCGGATCGTCAAAGTCGACTTCCACCAAAGCGAAATCCACCATCTCATCGAAAGACGGGACACCTTTGCCTCTATCAAGTGGTATCAGATTTCCAGGTTGCTCGGTGAGATTTTAAGTTTTTCGTAGTTTAGATCGAGTCTGTTCTTCATACCTACAGTCCACGAAAAAGCCACAAAAAAATTAGGGTTAGTTCATCATATCCGAACCAATCTGAGCCTTTGCATAATCTTTTTAGGGTTTTGCTTTGTTGAATTTGCGGTTGCATCGTCGTGTCTAGTTGCTGGTCTTAGAGTCTAGTCTTTTAGAGTTTCGAGTTCTGGTCATAAGTTGTCACGCCGCCGCCGCACCATCATCATCGCCCCTGCCATCTACCACCACCGCTCCGAATTCGTATCCATATACCACCACCAATCCGTGTCAATATACCACCACCGATCCATATCCATATACTACCACCGCTACCACCACCGCTGCCATATACCACCACCATATATCCACCTCCAATCCGAGTTCCTTGCTTATTAGGGTTGTTTTCGAGATCCATCTAGATTCCGATTCGTGTTTCCTTGCCGGAGTAGGTTTCGGAAAAAAAAATAAAAAAGAGTCGGGTAGCCACGCTCCGTTTAGGCCCAAAATTTTTCGAAAACGCATTTTTCGAAAAAAATTCTGGCTATCCTATTTTTAGGTGTTTCTGAGTGTTTTGAGACAGGTGCCATTATAGGAAGTTTTTTTTGACCCGTTTCCAGTTTTTGGGTCCGGGCAGTCGAAAAAAAAAAATTGGTCAAAAAATTTCATGCCCATCCTGTCAGTTTGAGCTAGGAAGAGTTTTGAGACACTCGCCATTATAGTGATTTTTCGCAAAAAAAAGCAGCGCAAAAAAAGAGCGAAAAAAAAATTCAGAGTGTGCTTTTCCCTTGTTTACGTGCCGCGCCGTGATTTTGTTGGTGTTCTAGGCTCGCGTCACTAGCACAGTCTAGCCTAGGACCAGCACAGTACCGTCGTTGAGCGTTTATTCAACTTTGCATCTCTGAATTGATTATTGCTGACCCTTTTTGCTACCATAGTATAAGCCTTCCCAGCTCCACATACATCTACGTCGTGCGTTTGACTCTCCCTGGTAATCGCTCTATCCAAGCTTTGACAGTTTTGACTACAACGGTTGCCGATCACCGCCTGTTGCTGGGTAAGAACTGGTAAGAATTTGAGTTTTGCTTGACGGATTTGTGACACCCACCACCACCACTTGTTCGTAGTCTGTAGGATCATATTCTTGTGTGTTTCTATTGCTGCTAACCATGCCAGGATCACAAGCCGACGAGATTGACTGGGAGAATTTATCGAACAAGGAGCTTCATGATAAGTTTCAGCAAATGATGACCGAACAGGTACAAGATGTGCTGAACAATTTTGAAGAGGCCATGGAGAAGATCACTGGCCTTGAGAAGACGTTCGAAACAAAGATCGATAACAGATTTAATGAATTGCTCGCGCGTCTTCCACCACCACCACCCGCTGCACCTAACGCACCTCTCCAACAACAACAACAACGACTACCTCCACGTCGCGAAATAGACCTTCGCCGAGCGAGCCGTGTTCCTCTTGCGTTTGGCCAAACTGTTGGTGCTGCTGTTGATACTTCTGTGGCTCCTGCTACTGCTGTTGCTGGTACCCAGGAGGATGATGAGTATGCGGGCGATT
>NW_021185356.1:0-2044 GCF_002162155.2 Triticum dicoccoides
GTAACTCAGATATTCATCTCTATGATCATATCATAGACATTTTATCCTCTTGTCACAATGATCTGCTACTTCACTCTGAAATTACTTGAACCATTCAATAATTTAGACTTGTGTTTCATCAAGTAAATATACTCAACATTTACTCGAATCATCTGTGAAGTAAGAACATAATGATATTCACTGCATGCCTCAGCACTCATTCGACTGCACACATCAAAATGTGTTACTTCCAACAAGTTGCTATCTTGTTCCATCTTACTGAAAATGAGGCTTTTCAGTCATCTTGCCCATGTGGTATGATTTGCATATCTCAAGTGATTCAAAATCAAGTGAGTCCGAACGATCCATTTGCATGGAGTTTCTTCATGCATATACACCAATAGACATGGTTCGCATGTCTCAAACTTTTCAAAAACGAGTGAGTCCAAAGATCCATCAACATGGAGCTTCTTCATGCGTTTTATACCATTATGACTTACATGCCAGTGCCACAAGTAAGTGTTACTATCATTACTATCTTATATCTTTTGGCATGAAAATGTGTATCACTACGACCGAGATTCAATAAACCATTCCTTTAGGTGCAAGACCATTGAAGGTATTATTCAAAAATAGAGTAACCATTATTCTCCTTAAATGAATAACCGTATTGTGATAGACATAATCCAATCATGTCTATGCTCAACGCAAACACCAATCTCGGTGGTAGAGGGAGCGTGCGATGCTTGATCATATCAACCTTGGAAACACTTCCAACATATATCGTCAGCTCACCTTTAGCTAGTCTCCGTTTATTCCGTAGCTTTTATTTCGAGTTACTAACACTTAGCAACCGAACCGGTATCCAATACCCTGGTGCTACTAGGAGTACTAGTAAAGTACACATTAACATAATGTATATCCAATATACTTCCATCGACCTTGCCAGCCTTCTCATCTACCAAGTATCTAGGGTAATGCTGCTCCAGTGGTTGTTCCCCTTATTACAGAAGCACTTAGTCTCGGGTTGGGGTTCAACCTTGGGTTTCTTCACTAGAGCAGCAACTGAATTGCCGTTTCATGAAGTATCCCTTTGTTCCCTTGCCCTTCTTGAAACTAGTGGTTTCACCAACCATCAACAATTGATGCTCCTTCTTGATTTCTACTTTCGCGGTGTCAAACATCATGAATATTTCAAGGATCATCATATCTATCCCTGATATGTTATAGTTAATCACGAAGCTCTAGCAGCTTGGTGGCAATGACTTTGGGGAAACATCACTATCTCATCTGGAGGATCAACTCCCACTCGATTCAAGTGATTGTTGTGCTCAGACAATCTGAGCACAAGCTCAACGATTGAGCTTTTCTCCCTTAGTTTGCAGGCTAAGAAAATCGTCAGAGGTCTTATACCTCTTGACGTGGGCACGAGCCTGAAATCCCAATTTCAGCCCTCGAAACATCTCATATGTTCCGCGACGTTTCGAAAACGTCTTTGGTGCCTCTACTTAAACCATTTAATTGAACTATCACGTAGTTATCAAAACGTGTATGTCCGATGTTCGCAACATCGACAAACGACGTTGGGGTTCAGTACACTGAGCGGTGCATTAAGGACATAAGCTTTCTACTGATCGCATAATCGCTACTATCAACTTTCAATTATATTTTCTCTAGGAACATATCTAAACAGTGGAACTAAAGCGCGAGCTTACGACATAATTTGCAAAAGGTCTTTTGACTATGTTCAGGATAATTAAGTTCATCTTATGAACTCCCACTTAGATAGACATCCCTCTGGTCATCTAAGTGATCACATGATCCGAGTCAACTAGGCCGTGTCCGATCATCACGTGAGACGGACTAGTCATCATCGGTGAACATCTTCATGTTGATCGTATCTACCATATGACTCATGCTCGACCTTTCGGTCTCCGTGTTCCGAGGCCATGTCTGCACATGCTAGGCTCGTCAAGTTAACCCTAAGTGTTTTCGCTGTGTAAAACTGTCTTACACCCGTTGTATGTGAACGTAAGAATCCATCACACCCGATCATCACGTGGTG
>NW_021185357.1:0-2672 GCF_002162155.2 Triticum dicoccoides
TGGGGAAGGAGCCTCCCTTATAAAGAGGTCCAACTCCCTCTAAACTAGCAATGTGGGACTAAACTTTAGTAGTATCCTTGCCTTGCACAAATGGGCTAAGTGGGCCTCTAGGATTTATTAGGAATTTCTGAAATAGTTATTGGGCTGCCCCAATATAGACTAAATTCCAGGAATCCCCCACCAGATCCCAGAGGCACACAGAAATTTGCCTTTGGTTCCAAAACACTGTTTTATATACCGGTACTGCAGTGGAGACTGTTAAGTTGAACTTCCACCTAGAACTCTATGCTACACTAGTAAGCAACTTGAACAGTGGACTGGGCCTTAAACTGCAAGTTTTCTGCGAATCTAGCTTCACATAAAGCCTTGACCGATACATGGCTACCGTAGGTCTTCCCCGCGGGTGGAGCTTATGCGTCATACTCCGTGACCTTTCATGAGTTTACTAGAGAGAACCCTACTCTCATAGATTGCGACGTTTGACAATCAGACTCATATAGGTGTGTTCTTCAAAAGATGTTCTACCGGATAACATCTCTGCTTAAATAAGCCACTTAGAACACATTAATATATACATCAACCTGCCATGCAGATTAGGAGAGTATTGCATCTTCATGGAGTGGTATTGTGAATAGTAGGGATACTCTCCTCTCAGTTGACCAACAGCTTGTCTTCCACATCTAATTCACGGGATCTCCGATCACAAAGAATAGGTTACCACTGTGAACAACTCATATTATGGGTCTCATACCCATCTCCCTCGATACATTATCTATCACATTATGCGATAGACCCTTAGTAAAAGGATCTGCCAGATTTTTAGACGTTTGGATATAATCCAACACAATAACTCCGGAGTTTTTCATTTTCCTGACAGACTTTAACCTTCCCTGAACATGTCTTGATGACTTCATGTTATCCTTTGAGCTGCTCACTTTCATGATCACAGTTTGATTGTCGCAGTTCATAAGGACACCCGGTACAGGTTTCTCAACAATCGGCAAGTCATTCAAGAGCCGGCGAAGCCAATCTGCTTCAACCGTAGCTGTATCTAGTGTTGTGAGTTCTGCTTCCATTGTTGACCTCGTTAAGATGGTCTGCTTGCAAGACTTCCAAGAAACAGCGCCACCTCATGAGTGAATACCTAACCACTCGTGGCCTTTATCTCATCAGCATCTGAGATCCAGTTTGAGTCACTATACCCTTCAAGCACCTTTGGATGCCCAGTGTAGTGAATTCCATAATTCGAAGTGCCTTTCAAATAACGCAAAACTCTCTCTAGAGCTTTCCAATGCACATCTCCTGGTTTTGAAACAAACCAACTCAGTTTGCTAACAACAAAAGAGATGTCAGGTCTTGTAGCACTTGCTAAGTACATAAGCGAGCCAATAATCTGAGAATACTTCAATTGATCTCTAGCAATTCTTTGATTCTTTCGAAGCAGCACGCTAGCATCATATGGTGTTGGAGAGGGCTTGCAGTCACTATAGCCAAAGCGACTCAAGATCTTTTCCACATAGTGAGATTGAAGCAATGTAATCCCACCATCATCATCTCTCAACAACTTGATGTTCAGAATGACATCAACCACTCCTAAATCCTTCATCTCAAAACAGCGAGATAGGAAATCCTTGACCTCCTTAATAACATTTAGATTTGTTCCAAAAATTAGTATGTCATCAACATACAAGCAAAGCATAACTCCCTCGCCCCCACCATGGCGATAGTACACACATTTGTCAGCTTTGTTCACAACAAAGCCTGCAGCTGTTAAAGTTCTTCAAACTTCTCATGCCACTGTTTGGGTGCTTGCTTGAGTCCATACAAGGACTTCAGCAACTTGCACACTTTCCCTTCCTGACCATCTACTACAAACCCATCTGGTTGTTCCATATATATTTCCTCATCCAACTCTCCATTTAGGAAAGCAGTCTTAATATCCATTTGATGAACGAGAAGACCATGTGAGTCAGCTAGTGAAAGTAGAACTTGAATAGTGGTCAGTCGAGCCACGGGTGAGTAAGTATCAAAGAAGTCTTCACCTTCCTTTTGGGTATAACCCTTAGCCACGAGCCGAGCCTTGTACTTTTCAATAGTACCATCAGGCCTAAGCTTCTTCTTGAATACCCATTTGCATCCTATAGGTTTGCACCCATAAGGACGATCAGTTATCTCCCAGGTTTCATTCGCCAAGATGGAATCCATCTCGCTACGAACCGCTTCCTTCCAGTAGTCTGCATCTTCCGATGCATAGGCCTCCGAAATAGAACTGGGAGTGTCATCTAAGATGCACAAGAAAATCATCACCAAAGGACTTTGCAGTCCTATGTCTCTTGCTCCTAATAGGAACTTCATTATTCTCCTCCACAGGACTTTCAAAGTGTTCCATCGAAATGGCAGGTTCAGTAATTGTAACTGGTTCCTGATTCGATGAACTAGGCATCTCCTGATTAGATGAGGTAGACATATCCTTCATGGGAAAGATATCTTCAAAGAAAGTCGCATCATTTGACTCCATGATCGTACCGACATGCATGTCAGGTACCTCAGATTTTACAACCAAGAATCTATAGCCAATGTTATGAAAAGCATATCCCAGGAAAACACAATCCACAGTTTTTGGTCCCAGCTTCCGCTTCTTTGGAATTGGCACATTGACTTTTGCCAAACAA
>NW_021185358.1:0-1029 GCF_002162155.2 Triticum dicoccoides
GTGGAGTGGACCACGAAACGCTTGATCTCCAAGATAATCTCACGTATCGAGAGTACCCCATTCGTATCCTCGATCAGGCCGAGCGTACCACTCGACGTCATAATATCAAGTTTCTCAAAGTTCAATGGTCGCACCATTCTGAGGATGAAGCAACTTGGGAAAGGGAGGATCGTCTTCGACTCGAGTATCCCGCCTTCTTCCCGGAGGAACCCAAATCTCGGGACGAGATTCTTTTGAGTGGGGGTGAGTTGTCACACCCTAGCTAGTTCATGCATTAGAGTGTTGCATCATGTTTATTCTTTCATCAGAAACCTGAAATGGGGATGACAGAACCCCCAGCCCCCTCTGAAACCAACTAGGGTTTACTAAAAAAACTTTTTCAATGAACCTGAAATGCCCTTCTAAAATGCCCATCATTTTTGTCTCGGTTCAGAACCTCTGCCAGAAGTGATGCACATTTTCCTAGGCCATCTTAGGGTTTTTGAATTAAATCATAAATATTTGAATTTGGGCATTTAAAATTATATAAAATATTTAAATGCTCAAATATCTCCAAACTAAAATGTTTCATGTTGGAAATAATCCAACTATGGACCAGGAGTAGTTTGGTGATTTTAGGAGTTGCCTAAGTATTTTTAATAATTCAACAAAGTTGCAGAAGTATTAAAAAAAACAGAAAACAGGAGAAATAACAAAACCTTACCTGGCGCCCAGCACCCGGCCCACCTGCCGGCCCAGCCCAGCGCCGCGCCAGCGAGCTGCTTGCCGGCCAGGCAGGCAGGCAGGTGCTCGACGGCGAGCACCGCATGGGTGCCACGCACCTGCTCGCCGCCTCGCCGCTCCACTCGCCCGGCTAACGTCGTGGATCACTCCCCCTCTCTCCCCCGAACCCCCCAGACACCCCCTCTCCTCTCCAGCTCCTCCCCCTCGCGCTCCCCAGCCATGGCCGACGCCACCGCCGCCGTGCCTACGTCGTAGCCGCGCTCCCCGCCGCCCGTGCGTCTTCTCGTCGTGTCCAGGAGCTCCGCC
>NW_021185359.1:0-1034 GCF_002162155.2 Triticum dicoccoides
CTCTCACCACAAGACCACATCCACATCCTTACTACATCCAATGGTTCAACAACAGCGGCAAGGTTAAGGTAACACGTACTGTTCGTGTGCATTTTAGTATCTCTACATATGCTGATTATGTTGATTGTGATGTGGTACCTATGCAAGCATGTTCCTTATTACTTGGTAGACCATGGCAATTTGATAAAAATTCTGTACACCATGGTAGAAACAATCACTATACTCTTGTTCATAAGGATAAAAATATTACTTTGCTTCCTATGACTCCTGATTCCATTTTGAAAGATGATATTAATAGAGCTAATAAAGCACAACAGGAGAAGAATAAGAGTGAAAATCAGATTGTGGCAAAAGAATTTGAGCAACAAATGAAGCCTAATAATAAACCATCTAGTGTTGCTTCTGAAATTAAATTGAAAACTGCATGTTTATTTGCCACCAAATCTGATATTGATGAGCTAGATTTCAGCAAATCTGTTTGCTATGCTTTTGTGTGCAAAGAGGCATTATTTTCATTCGAGGACGTGCCTTCCTCTTTGCCTCCTGCTGTCACTAACATTTTGCAGGAGTTCGCTGACGTTTTTCCCCAAGACGTGCCACCGGGATTACCGCCTATTCGAGGGATTGAGCATCAGATTGACTTAATTCCCGGTGCTTCACTGCCAAACCGTGCACCATACCGTACCAATCCAGAGGAGACGAAGGAGATTATGCGTCAAGTACAAGAGCTTCTCGACAAAGGTTATATACGCGAATCCCTTAGTCCTTGTGCTGTTCCTATTATTCTAGTGCCGAAAAAGGATGGTACATCACGTATGTGTGTTGATTGTAGAGGCATTAATAATATTACTATTCGTTATCGTCATCCTATTCCTAGGCTAGATGATATGCTTGATGAATTGAGTGGCTCTACAATATTCTCCAAAGTTGATTTGCGTAGTGGCTACCATCAAATTCGTATGAAATTGGGAGATGAATGGAAAACAGCATTTAAAACTAAGTTTGGATTATATGAGTGGTTAGTCATGCCTTTT
>NW_021185360.1:0-2279 GCF_002162155.2 Triticum dicoccoides
GTTGGACGGAAAAACCATTTTCCATTTTTGGAGTGCCCGAAAGGAGGTTTTTTTGTGAAGGAACTACCAAATAATTGTTGCAAAATTGGACCAAATCATTTTTCTAAAATACTAAGCCATATTTAATGCACAATTGACCAAATGGTTGGGTGTAAAAAGTTTTGATCCACCTCTCGTGAAAAAGACAAATTCCCGCCGATTCAGGTGGAAGCGGGTCAAATTTGAACTGTAGCTGCCTCGTAGTTTGCTCTTTATTTTTTCCAAAAATCATTTCTAGGTACATAAGTATCTTTTTTATCAGAGAAACACCAACAAAATTCCAAGATTCAACCACTAGCTAGGAACGGTCATTCCCGCCGTTTTGACCCCATTTTGAAACGGGCATAAAAATTTCAAAAAAATCAAAAAATTGGGAAACCTTCGCATTGTGTCATCATATGTGGCCAAGTTCCTAGGAAAAATAACAAACTTGTAATACGGAAATTATTTTAAAAAAGTGTTCTCAGAAACGAGCTATCATGTGTGGAGATCAATGGCTTTCAAGCCAAATGATCAATCTTATGGCCACATTCATGGCATAGTTTGTTCAAATGATCTCATACTGTGCACAAGGGTGCATATTGGAATGGCAAACAATGTTGCCTAAGGAAGTTTTCATTTTCGTTGGACGAAAAAACCATTTTCCATTTTTCGAGTGCCCGAAAGGAGGTTTTTTTAAGGAACTACCAAATAATTGTTGCAAAATTGGACCAAATAATTTTTCTAAAATACTAGGACATATTTAATGCACAATTGACCAAATGGTTGGGTGTAAAAAGGTTTGATCCACCTCTGGTGAAAAAGAAAAATGCCCGCCGATTCAGCTGGAAGCAGGTCAAATTTGAACTGTAGCTGCCTCGTAGTTTGCTCTTTATTTTTTCCAAAATTCATTTCTAGGTACATAAGTATATTTTTAATCAGAGAAACACCAACAAAATTCCAAGAATCAACCACTAGCTAGGAACGGTCATTCCCGTTGTTTTGACCGCATTTTGAAACGGGCATAAAATATTCAAAAAAAATCAAAAAATTGGGAAACCTTCGCATTGTGTCATCATATGTGGCCAAGTTCCTAGGAAAAATAACAAACTTGTAATATGGCAATTATTTTAAAAAGTGTTCTCAGAAACGAGCTATCATGTGTGGAGATCAATGGCTTTCAAGCCAAATGATCAATCTTATGGCCACATTCATGGCATAGTTTGGTCAAATGATCTCATATTGTGCACAAGGGTGCATATTGGAATGGCAAACAATGTTGCCTAAGGAAGTTTTCATTTTCGTTGGACGAAAAAACCATTTTCCATTTTTGGAGTGCCCGAAAGGAGGTTTTTTTGTGAAGGAACTACCAAATAATTGTTGCAAAATTGGACCAAATCATTTTTCTAAAATACTAGGCCATATTTAATGCACAATTGACCAAATGGTTGGGTGTAAAAAGTTTTGATCCACCTCTCGTGAAAAAGACAAATTCCCGCCGATTTAGTTGGAAGCAGGTCAAATTTGAATTGTAGCTGCCTCGTAGTTTGCTCTTTATTTTTTCCAAAAATCATTTCTAGGTACATGATTATCTTTTTTATCAGAGAAACACCAACAAAATTCCAAGATTCAACCACTAGCTAGGAACGGTCATTCCCGCCGTTTTGACCGCATTTTGAAACGGGCATAAAAATTTCAAAAAAATCAAAAAATTGGGAAACCTTCGCATTGTGTCATCATATGTGGCCAAGTTCCTAGAAAAAATAAGAAACTTGTAATACGGAAATTATTTTAAAAAAGTGTTCTCAGAAACGAGCTATCATGTGTGGAGATCAATGGCTTTCAAGCCAAATGATCAATCTTATGGCCACATTCATGGCATAGTTTGTTCAAATGATCTCATATTGTGCACAAGGGTGCATATTGGAATGGCAAACAATGTTGCCTAAGGAAGTTTTCATTTTCGTTGGACGAAAAAACCATTTTCCATTTTTCGAGTGCCCGAAAGGAGGTTTTTTTTAAGGAACTACCAAATTGTTGCAAAATTGGACCAAATAATTTTTCTAAAATACTAGGCCATATTTAATGCACAATTGACCAAATGGTTGGGTGTAAAAAGTTTTGATCCACCTCTGGTGAAAAAGACAAATTCCCACCGATTCAGCTGGAAGCAGGTCAAATTTGAACTGTAGCTGCCTCGTAGTTTGTTATTTATTTTTTTCCAAAATTCATTTCTAGGTACATAAGTATCTTTTTAATCA
>NW_021185361.1:0-5572 GCF_002162155.2 Triticum dicoccoides
ACATTAAAAATCTTCAGCCATAAGCCGAAGTGGGGCTGGATGCAGAGGAAGGCCTCGCACATGACGATGAACGCCGAGATGTTGAGGATGAAATTTGGGGCCAGATCATGGGAATCTAGGCCATAGTAGAACATGAGCCCCCGGACAAATGGGTGAAGTGGAAAACCTAGTCCGCGGAGGAAGTGGGTGAGGAACACCACCCTCCCATGGGGCCTGGGGGTAGGAAGGAGCTGCCCCTTGTTGGGGAGCCGATGCGCAATGTCGCTGGATAAGTATCCGGCCTTCCGCAGCTTTTTGACTTGTTCCTCCGTTACAGAGGAAACCATCCACTTGCCTCCCGCTCCAAACATGGCTGGGGAAAGTTGAGGCGGGATGTGCGGACTTGGGCGCTGGAGCTCGAGTGCGCGGAAATGGATAAGCAAAGGAGGAAGAAGGCGTAGGTAAAAAGGTGGATCCTTATCCCCTTATATGGACGGATGAAACTATGCGTCCCCACCAGCCTGATAAGACTCGCTTATCTTCCAAGCACTGTAATCAATGGCGCGGTTGGGTTACCCACGCCCGTATTGATGAGAATCCCGGAATAAGGGGACACGATCTCTGCTTGGACAAGACGTGCCAAGGAAACCACCTCGCTAAACGCGCTGAGGTGGGACAGTAAAAATGATTCTAGTGAAGGCTTGGCCATGATGTACGTCACGCCGCAAAAAACGTCAGCAAATTGAATTTGTGTAAAGATTATTCTCTCTATGGTGGTATGTGGAACTTATTTTGCAGAGCCGGACACTATCCTTGTGTTCAAAATCTTCTATGAAGTATTCGGAGGAGGAACCCGCCTTGCAATGCCGAAGACAATATGCACGCCGGACTCGCCGTCATTGAAGCCTGGTTCAGGGGCTACTGAGGGAGTCCTGGATTAGGGGGTGTCCGGATAGCCGAACTATCACCGTTGGCCGGACTCCTAGACTATGAAGATACAAGATTGAAGACTTCCTCCCGTGTCTGGATGGGACTTTCCTTGGCGTGGAAGACAAGCTTGGTGATACAGATATGTAGATCTCCTACCATTGTAACCGACTCTGTGTAACCCTAACCCTCTCCGGTGTCTATATAAATCGGAGGGTTTTAGTCCGTAGGACGAACAACAATCATACCATAGGCTAGCTTCTAGGGTTTAGCCTCTCTGATCTCGCGGTAGATCTACTCTTGTACTACCCATATCATCAATATTAATCAAGCATGAGTAGGGTTTTACCTCCACCGAGAGGGCCCGAACCTGGGTAAAGACATCGTGTCCCTTGTCTCCTGTTACCATCCGCCTAGACGCACAGTTCAGGAACCCCTACCCGAGATCCGCCGGTTTTGACACCGACATTGGTGCTTTCATTGAGAGTTCCTCTGTGTCGTCACCTTTAGGCCCGATGGCTCCTTCGATCATCAACAACGACGTGGTCCAGGGTGAGACTTTTCTCCCCGGACAGATCTTCGTATTCGGCGGCTTCGCACTGCGGGCCAATTCACTTGGCCATCTGGAGCATATCGAAAGCTACGCCCCTGGCCATCAGGTCAGATTTGGAAGTTTGAACTACATGGCTGACATCTGCAGAGACTTGATCTTCGACAGATTCGAGCCACAGCCAAGCGCGCTGCACTGTCTCGATGGGTATGATCTAGCTCTGCCGCCGAACAGTACCCTGGAGGCCGCACCAGCATCCGCTCCAACCCTTAGTTCGGAGCTGACTTCGCCGATCGAGGACGAGTGGCTGGACGCCGCCTCGGGGGCTACGATATCTACGGCGATTGAGCCAAACACCATCCCTGTCCTCTGCAAAGCCCGTGACTCCGAGGTATCAGACTCTTCTCCGGACTCCGAACCTCCCGCACCCCTGCCAATCAAATCTCTATCTTTATCAGGAGAGCCCTGGCGACATCTTTCAGGATTTAATTGTGCCCCAATGGAGGCCGTCTTTGTGGGGTCCGTTGGATGGACCTGGAATTTGACTATTTCGTCTGCTGGTTTAAAAGAGGTGGACTTAGACCTCTTATCGAGTATCACATCGTCCCTATCCATCGTGGAGCGCAGCGTAGTGAGTTCCTCTGCCGCTAGGGCTTCGGATAATGCCTCTAGGGCCAGTGCGGCTGTCTTATTTTCAGCGAGGAGTGTTGTATCTGGATCACTGATGAGAGTGATTATTCCATTGGGCCCGGGCATTTTGAGCTTCATGTACCCGTAATGGGGTATAGCTTGGAAGATTGTGAATGCCTCTCGCCCTAACAAGGCGTGATATCCGCTGCCGAATGGGGCCACTTGGAACGTGACCTCTTCGGACCTGTAGTTGTCTGGCGAGCCGAACACTACGTCTAGTGTGATTTTTCCTGCGCAGCGTACTTCTTGACTAGGGATTATTCCCCTGAAGGTTGTGCTGCTTCGCTCAATGCGGCTCCAGTCAATTTCCATTTTTTGAAGAGTTTCCTCATAGATGAGGTTTAATCCGTTGCCGCCATCCATGAGTACCTTGGTAAGACGAAAGCCGTCCACTATCGGACTGAGGACCAATGCGGCTGGTGCTCGAGCTGTTCGGAATTTAGGTTCATCGCTGGCATTGAAGGTGATAACTGTGTCGCTCCATGGATTCGTTGTTGCTACTTGGTAGACTTCGGCGAGGCTGCGGATTGTTCGCTTCCGCATGTTATTTGATGCGAAAGTCTCGAAGACTGTTAATACCGTACTGCTACTATTGGGCTGGTTGTCCGGGGCTAGAAAGCCTTCGCCACTTTTGACCACCTGTCGTAGTATCCAACATGCTCGAAGGCTATGTGTTGGAGTGGCGCCCTCCGTACTGTGGATTTTACAGGGTTCATTGAGCCATCCCTCCAGTACGGTTCCGTGCCCTTTAGGGTTTTTTTGCTTTTTGGTTTTTAATCCAGGTGCTTGAGTATGACGCACCCTTTTATTTCGGACTGGGGTTGTATTCAGGGCCGGATTGTCCCAAAACCTGGTTTCGGTTTTCCAGGCGCTCTCCATCACACAGTATTTTTGTACAATGGTCGCTAGGTCGGTGAAGCGTGTAACTTCACGATGACTTATGGCGTTTATGATTCCCTTGTCCATGCAATTGTTGCAAAAAATTGAAATCGTGCTTTCTTCACGGCAGTCCTTTATCCTGTTCATAACTAGGAGGAACCTGGCCCAGTAATGATGTACTGTTTCATCGGGCTCTTGCCGTATTTGAGATAGATCGCTTATGTTTGGGTGGCGGGTGGAATTAAGTTCGGAACCCTGCCCGATCTGAGGCTCAAAGCCCAAGAAGTTTCCGGATTTGGAAGCTTGGTTTGTTGGATGCCTTCCAACAAATCTGGTCCGATGCCTGACTTTAGGTTCAGTATTTGATTGACGTCCGTCCCTCCGCGGGAATCCGGCATGGAGGGATCGGGAATCCGGACATAGCTGGTTTTTAACATAGAAGAAGAGTCGCCACATTGTTCCTCTACCACAACAACGTGGTGGGTAGCCTGGGGAGAGTTAATTTCTCTCACATTGGTTTTAAGACCAATCTGATCGTAGTCTGTAGCGACTCCCAGGGCGGCGATGCGATCCAAGAGCTCGTTTACGGAGGAGAGCTCACTTGGATCTAGCTGCTCGGCAAATTCCGAGCTGACGTGAAGATCGCTTTTGATGACCTGAGAGGTCATCGTCGGAGCGGTGGCCGAACAGGCGGTCATAAGAAAACCACCTAGCCGGATAGTTTGGCCGGCGGCCAAGGCTCCCTTGATGACGGTGCCGTCTTTAAAGACGGGAAAAGGCATCCTTCCTGATTGCGACGGCACAGAGGAACTCTCAATGAAATCACCAATGTCGGTGTCAAAACCGGCGGATCTCGGGTAGGGGGTCCCGAACTGTGCGTCTAGGCGGATGGTAATAAGAGACAAGGGACACGATGTTTTACCTGTTGGGGAACGTAGTAATTTCAAAAATTTCCTACGCACACGCAAGATCATGGTGATGCATAGCAACGAGAGGGGAGAGTGTAATCTACATACCCTTGTAGACCGAAAGCGGAAGCGTTAGAACAACGCGGTTGATGTAGTCGTACGTCTTCACGGCCCGACCGATCAAGCACCGAAACTACGGCACCTCCGAGTTCTAGCACACGTTCAGCTCGATGACATCCCTCGAACTCCGATCCAGCCGAGTGTCGAGGGAGAGTTCCATCAGCACGACGGCGTGGTGACGATCTTGATGTTCTACCGTCGCAGGGCTTCGCCTAAGCACCGCTACAATATTATCGAGGACTATGGTGGAGGGGGGCACCGCACACGGCTAATAGATCTCAAGGATCAATTGTTGTTGTGCCTTTGGGGTGCCCCCCTGCCCCCATATATATAGGAGCAAGGGGGGAGGCGGCCGGCCCATGGAGGAGGCGCACCAAGGGGGGAGTCCTACTCCCACCGGGAGTAGGACTCCTCCTTTCCTTGTTGGAGAAGGAAAGAGGAGGAGAGGGAGAAGGAAAAGTGGGCTGCCCCCCTTGTCCAATTCGGACCAGAGGGGGGGCGCAGGCCTCCTTCCTTTTGGCCTCTCTCCTCTATTCCCGTATGGCCCAATAAGGCCCATATACTCCCCGGCGAATTCCCGTAACTCTCCGGTACTCCGAAAAATACCCGAATCACTCGGAACCTTTCCGAAGTCCGAATATAGTCGTCCAATATATAGATCTTTACGTCTCGACCATTTCGAGACTCCTCGTCATGTCCCCGATCTCATATGGGACTCCGAACTCCTTCGGTACATCAAAACTCATAAACTCATAATATAACTGTCATCGAAACCTTAAGCGTGCTGACCCTACGGGTTCGAGAACAATGTAGACATGACCGAAACACGTTTACGGTCAATAACCAATAGCGGAACCTAGATGCTCATATTGGCTCCCACATATTCTACGAAGATCTTTATCGGTCAAACCGCATAACAACATACGTTTGTTCCCTTTGTCATCGGTATGTTACTTGCCCGAGATTCGATCGTCGGTATCCAATACCTAGTTCAATCTCGTTACTGGCAAGTCTCTTTACTCGTTACGTAATGCATCATTCTGTAACTAACTCATTAGTTACATTGCTTGCAAGGCTTATAGTGATGTGCATTACCGAGAGGGCCCAAAGATACCTCTCCGACAATCGGAGTGACAAAACCTAATCTCGAAATACGCCAACCCAACATGTACCTTTGGAGACACCTGTAGTACTCCTTTATAATCACCCAGTTACGTTGTGACGTTTGGTAGCACCAAAGTGTTCCTCCGGTAAACGGGAGTTGCATAATCTCATAGTTATAGGAACATGTATAAGTCATGAAGAAAGCAATAGCAACATACTAAACGATCAAGTGCTAAGCTAACGGAATGGGTCAAGTCAATCACATCATTCTCCTAATGATGTGATCCCATTAATCAAATGACAACACATGTCTATGGTTAGGAAACATAACCATCTTTGATTAATGAGCTAGTCAAGTAGAGGCATACTAGTGACTATATGTTTGTCTATGTATTCACACATGTATCATGTTTCC
>NW_021185362.1:0-799 GCF_002162155.2 Triticum dicoccoides
TTTCAGGGACTATTACTCAATTTTTTGGGGTCCCGGAGTGATTTCCACGATTAACAAACCCTGGGGTGTGTTTGCGTGTCGGTCATTAACCCTGGCAATTTTAGCCGATTTTGGCCCATTTCATGGACTATTACTAACTGTATTGGGGTCCCAGAGTGATGTCCATGATTAACGAACCCTGGGATGTGTTTAAATGTCGGTCATAAACACTCACAGTTTTGGCCGATTCTGGCCCGTTTCATGGACTATTACTCACCGTTTTGGGGTCCCGAAGCGATTTCCATAGTTGTTAAACCCAAGGTGCAATGATGTGTTGGTCATTAAAACTCACAGTTTTGGCCGATTATGGCCCGTTTCATGGATTATTACTCACTGTTTTGGGGTCCCGGAGTGATTTCGACGATTAACGAACCCTGGGGTACGTTTACGTGTCGGTCATCAACACTCATAGTTTTGGCCGATTCTGGCCGTTTCATGGACTATTACTCACTGTTCTGGGTCCCGAAGTGATTTCCACAATTAACGAACCCTGGGGTGCGTTTACGTGTCGGTCATCGAAAATCGCAATTTTGGCCGATTCTGGTCCGTTTCAGGGACTATTACTCATTGTTTTGGGGTCCTAGAGTGATTTCCACAATTAACGAACCCTGCGATGTGTTTACGTGTCGGTCATAAACACTCGTAGTTTTGGCCAATTCTGGCCCATTTCGTGGACTATTACTCAACGTTTTGGGGTCCCGAAGCGATTTCCATAGTTATTAAACCCCAAGGTGCGCTGATGTGTCGGTCATCAACAATC
>NW_021185363.1:0-1225 GCF_002162155.2 Triticum dicoccoides
AACCCAAAGTGGCACAGACTTACAGGGACAGGCATCCATGACCCAGCTTCGAACGTGTCGGTCATCAGCAAGTGGGTCCGGGCTGTAGCACTGGGCTAACAGGACTCCGGTAAACCGGGCTGTAGCGGGCTAACAGGACTCCGGTACTCAAAGCGTGACATTTCCCCGAAGGGACAGACACAGGAACGAAGAAGGACACATGCCGGCCAGCCTAAGTGTTCCAGAGCAGTAGCAAGCTACCATGGCTCAGCGGTAACACTAGGAGACATTTCCCGGTAAGAGAGACTACTAAAGATAAACAACTAGATAGTCAGATCCCACACATACCAAGCATTTCAATCATACACACAATATGCTCGATATGTGCAAATACAACGAAGCATCACAACATGACTCTATGACACAAGTACTTTATTTAAGGCTCAGTGAGCCATACATAACATACACAAAGGTACGGGTCTCACGACCCCACATACAAGTCATACAGTCATACAAACCAGCAGCGGAAGTAACTTGTCTGAGTACAGACAACTGGTAAAATAAAAGAGGCTTGGAAAGCCTAGCTATACTACGTGGTCCTTCACAAGCTCAGGGTCACCACCTGGGTCTTTAGCCTATTCGTTGATGTCAACGTCTACATAGAACCCGTCAGAAGGGGTTGCAGCGTCTTCTGTAAAAATGTAGATTATAGCAACATGAGTACAAAGGTACTCAGCAAGACTTACATCAGATCCTACATACATGCATAGTATCAAGAAGGGTTGGTGGAGTTATTGCAGCAAGCCAGCTTTGACTCTTGGCTAGGCTATCCTACCATACTCCAACTTGAAATGGTTTTGCGCACACGAGTCCACTACTCACCAATTCAATACACTACCGAGGATCCACCTCCGTCTTCCTACGGAAGACCCATCCTCGGCACTCACTCTTGTCTTGAGGCTTTTAGTAGTTTCCATTTACTTGTCTATGAACTGTATAGGCAACCAAGTAGTCCTTTACCGCGGACGCGGCTATTCGAATAGATCATGTTAACCCTGCAGGGGGTACTTCTTCATACACGCTCTCACCACTTACCGTCGTTTACACGACATGTACTCGGCAACCTTCAAGCGGAAGCCCAACGTGGGTGTCGGCCACGACCTACCTAATCACCTAAGCCTCCAGTCCAGGTTTATCGCCTATCCAGGTTCCATCCGCAGGGAGTCCGGCCGAGGTTTCCCATACG
>NW_021185364.1:0-1475 GCF_002162155.2 Triticum dicoccoides
AGGAAGAAGCCTTCTCGGTATTGAAAGATAAGTTAACACATGCTCCTTTACTCCAACTTCCTGATTTTAATAAGACTTTTGAGCTTGAATGTGATGCTAGTGGAATTGGATTAGGCGGTGTGTTATTACAAGATGGCAAACCTGTTGCATACTTTTCTGAAAAATTGAGTGGGCCTAGTCTGAATTATTCTACTTATGATAAAGAATTATATGCTCTTGTTCGGACTTTAGAAACATGGCAACATTATTTATGGCCCAAAGAATTTGTTATACATTCTGATCATGAATCTTTGAAACATATTAAAAGTCAAGCTAAACTGAATCGTAGACATGCTAAATGGGTTGAATTCATTGAGACTTTTCCTTATGTCATTAAACACAAGAAGGGAAAAGAAAATGTTATTGCTGATGCATTGTCTTGCCGCTATACTATGCTTTCACAACTTGACTTCAAAATATTTGGTTTTGAGACCATCAAAGATCAATATGTGCATGATGCTGATTTTAAAGATGTAATGCAGAATTGTAAAGAAGGAAGAATGTGGAACAAGTTTGTTGTTAACGATGGATTTGTGTTTCGTGCTAACAAGCTATGCATTCCAGCTAGCTCCGTTCCTCTTTTGTTGTTGCAGGAGGCGCATGGAGGAGGATTAATGGGACACTTTGGCGTGAAGAAGACGGAGGACGTACTTGCTACACATTTCTTTTGGCCAAAGATGAGACAGGATGTTGAGCGTTTTATTGCTCGATGCACTACATGTCAAAAAGCTAAGTCACGACTCAATCCTCATGGTTTATATATGCCTTTGCCTGTACCTAGTGTTCCTTGGGAGGATATATCTATTGACTTTGTTTTAGGTTTACCTCGAACAAAGAAGGGGAGGGATAGCATATTTGTTGTCGTGGATAGATTCTCGAAAATGGCACACTTTATACCATGTCATAAAAGCGATGATGCTGTTAATGTTGCTGATTTGTTCTTTCGTGAAACTATTCGCTTGCATGGTGTGCCAAATACTATTGTTTCAGATCATGATACTAAATTTCTTAGCCACTTTTGGAGATGTTTATGGGCTAAGTTGGGGACTAAACTGCTTTTTAGTACTACTTGTCACCCCCAAACTGATGGACAAACTGAAGTAGTCAATAGAACGTTGTCTACTATGCTTAGGGCTGTTTTGAAGAATAATAAGAAAATGTGGGAGGAATGCTTGCCTCATATTGAATTTGCTTATAATCGTTCATTGCATTCTACTACTAAGATGTGCCCTTTTGAAGTTGTGTATGGTTTCCTACCTCGTGCACCTATTGATTTGTTGCCTCTTCCATCTTCGGAGAAGGTTAATTTTGATGGTAAACAACGTGCTGAATTGATTTTAAAAATGCATGAGTTAACTAAGGAAAACATTGAGCGTATGAATGCTAAATATAAACTTGCTGGAGATAAGGGTAGAAAACATGTTGTGTTTGCACCT
>NW_021185365.1:0-1049 GCF_002162155.2 Triticum dicoccoides
GAATAGGCGACACGCATCTCCGGGGTGTGCCCCCCGTCACGGACGTCGGCGCCGCCGGCACCTGGAGGGGGGAAACTGCCGCGTCGGGTCTACACAGAGTGGATTTAGCTGTGGGTTTGGCCCGGATGTTGCTCCCGGTGTCCCTCTGGGCCGACCCGACACAACCGGGTGGAGAGGTCCACTGGTCAAAGCCCGTCCGTGCAAATTCAAAGGAGGGGGGGTAGCAATGCCACCGGAGCGTCATACTGGGCCGTCATACATGCGGGCTGGTGTTGTGGCATGTCCGAAGACGTTCATACAATGCCACCCTTACGAACTGCGATGACACGGTAGTAGACGTTCTGCGGTAAAGGTGCTGTGTGAAGGGGGGAAATGGTAGTAGACGGATGAGGCACTCGCATAGTCACCGGATCAGGCACTCGGTAACGGTACCCCTCAGTCAGTTGCTCTCCTATGTATCACCTTTCGCTAGACCATTGAAAATATTTATATCATAAAGAAATGTTGCCCTCCTCAATTAATTTCGAAATATTTTAACACAATGTACATTTTTTGTTAGTACAATTTAGCAAATATTTATATCATAAAGAAATGTTGCTGACCATAGAAAAAATTTGGTCCAGAAAAAAAATGTTGCTGACCATGTATCATCTTCAATATAATTATATACCATGTATAATTCAAAATAAAATTAAAAAAATAAAAAAAATAAAAAAAAAATATGCCTACGGCTAAGCCGTCGGCATAGGTGCCATGTGGCGCCTTGACCTATGCCGACGGCTTAGCCGTCGGCATATGTCCCTTATCCATATCGCCGCGCGGGGCGCCCCCGTCCACTCCTTCTCCTCCTATCCCGACCCCCCTCGCCTTCCAACCCTCATCGCCGCCGCCGCGTGCCTCCACACCCGCGCCGCCGCCGGATTCTCCCCCACCCCCTGCCGCTGCCCACTCTCCTCACCTGCGCCCCCGCCGCCCCACCGTCGCCGCCGCCCCATCCCACCCCACCTCTCGTCCCCTGCCGTCGCCCCTTCTTGCTCCAGCCGGCGCCG
>NW_021185365.1:6592-7349 GCF_002162155.2 Triticum dicoccoides
AGGGGTCGGGGGAGGAGACCCTAGAGGAGGAGGGGGTGGGGGGAGAGCCCCTAGAGGACGAGGAGGTGGGGGGAGAGGCAACCAGGCCAAAAAACTCCGGGCCGTGTCCGAAATAGGAGGGTCTTCTTCGATGCCCTCCTATGCTGATGCAGCTTCTGAGTCTGAGGAGGAGGAGTATATTCCTGATGTCGAGGAGGAGGAGGCCGAGGAGGAGGAGGCCGAGGAGGAGGAGGCCGAGGAGGAGGAGGCCAAGGAGGGCGAGGAGGGTGGAGGGGAGGTTGACCCCGAGTTGTGGGGTGACTTGCCACCGGGTGCTCCGCAGGGGTGGCTGCGTGGTAATGCCGGAGTACCTACACCACCTTCTATCGAGGCGCACAAGTGGCTCATTGAACCTGCGGGGACAGAGTAAGTGCATCTCAATCATACTTTCAACACATGACAACATTTTTTTATTGTACACATGGCAACCCTTTGATTCTTTTGCAGTAACTGGATCCTTCACGGAAAGGGCCGTAAACCGAACGGCCTTCTCACTGTCCTGTTGAAGCAGTTTTGGCCTGGCCTATTCTGCCCGCGGCCAGACAGGGACCCACAGCTGCGTGTTTTGGCCACAAGCTGGGCCCACTACGAGGCTTGCAGCAACGCGGAGTACGGGACGGCCGCTAAGGCCGTGATCACCAAATTTTGGGTAAGTTCCCTTTTGAATCACTTGTCTTTAGTTTCGTTCATAGTTTATCATTGAATCACTCAAATCATG
>NW_021185366.1:0-1386 GCF_002162155.2 Triticum dicoccoides
CCGCCGCCGACGGGCATCACCGTAGCCACTGGCCTCCCCTCGCCTCCCCGACCCGCTTCCGAGCTCCGCCACAACCCCCTACACCTCCTCGTTGAGCTACGGACCTCCCGGACCTGCTGCAACGCCGCCACCATCGCCGTTTCCATCGCCGGCCGCCGAGGATCTTCATCGTCAATTCACCACCATCGTCGCGTCCCCGAGCCGGCTAACCACCCCTACGGCACCGCTGTGAGCTCCCACGTCTCCCCTCCCTCTTTCCCCCTTCGATTTCGCCCTGTAGCTTCGATTCCACCGGAGCCGCGAGCTCGGCTCCGCCGGCGATGTCGCCGCCGTCGTTGCAGGTCACCAAACTCGCGTCCGAGCACGACCTCGAGCTCGTGGATCTCCCAGGAGCCCGCCCAGCCTCTCAGCTCGCTCGCTCGCTAAGCGTAGTCCCGTGCCCGCGCTGGCCCGAACTCCGGTCGCCGCCGCGGACCCCGTTCCGGTGAGCTCGAGCCACCTCAGCCCCTGCCGTTTGCACAAATGGATGCGGACGACTCCCAGCTACGCGTAGCTGCCCTCCGCCGGCCATTTGGTCGCCGGAGGAGGAATTCCGACCCCCTCCGCCATCTCGGGCTTCACCGGCGACGAGCCGCCGGCGTGTTAGCCTCGGCTGACCTGGGGTTTGACCTCCCCTAGGTCCATGACAGGTGGGCCCGGCCCCTGCTAACTTTGGTTAAGTTAATAACTACTTTTAGTTAAGCCACTGACCCACTGACAGTAGGCCCCACCCCTGGTCAAACCCCAGTCAGCGCTGGGTTTGACCGGGATTAACTCCTGTGACACTGACATATGGGGCCCACAGGTCAGATTTGACCTGGACAACGCCGTTGACTTGCTGACGTCACTGTGAAGTCATGCTGACGCAGTAATTCTTTTCTGGATTTAAAAATATTCAGGAAATTCCAGAAAATGCCTAAAACTTCTAAAAATCATAGAAAATTAACCGTAACTCCAAATTAAATAATTTATATATGGAAAATTATCAGAAAAATTCAAGGAATCCATCTGTACCATTTTCATGCATGTTAGAACAACTTATAGCTGCTGTTTAGCACAAATCAATTAAAGGGCATTTATTTAATCACATATGGAGTTTGAATTTGAATTTTATATTCAAACCAACTTCATTTAATCTGTTGCTAGTTGCATTAGCCCAACACACATTCATTTTGCCATGTCATGATCATGCATCATATTGTGCATTGCATTGATTGTGTTCCCTTCTGTGTTGCCGGTATTTGTCCCCTCTCGATAGACGTGATACCGATGATGTGATCGTTGACACTGATGAAGACTCAATGTTATCTTCAGAAGTGCCAGGCAAGCAAAACCCCCTTGTTCATT
>NW_021185367.1:0-1419 GCF_002162155.2 Triticum dicoccoides
TCATTTTCAAAAATGATTCTGAGGGTTTCACAAATCCCCATTTCAAATTAAATGGAAATTTAAACATGATGCACACACTCTGATGCATGACTAGCTAGGGTGTGACAACTCACCCCCACTCAAAAGAATCTCGTCCCGAGATTTGGGTTCCTCCGGGAAGAAGGCGGGATACTCAAGTCGAAGACGATCCTCCCTTTCCCAAGTTGCTTCATCCTCAGAATGGTGCGACCATTGAACTTTGAGAAACTTGATATTATGACGTCGGGTGGTACGTTCGGCCTGATCGAGGATACGAATGGGGTACTCTCGATATGTAAGATTATCTTGGAGATCAAGCGTTTCGTGGTCCACTCCACGGATAGGATCCGAGAAGCAACGCCTGAGTTGAGAAACGTGGAAGACATCGTGGACTCTAGAGAGGTGCGGAGGTAGTTCCAACTGGTAGGCAACTTCTCCTCGTTTGGCGAGAATGCGAAAAGGTCCAATGTAACGAGGAGCCAATTTGCCTTTGATACCGAAACGATGGGTTCCCTTCAGAGGGGTGACCCGAAGATAAGCCTTCTCGTCAACCTCGAAAGTCATAGCCTTATGTTTTCGGTCATATTGACTCTTTTGATGAGATTGGGCTGTTTTCAACTTTTCACGAACGATACGAACTTGTTCTTCTGCTTCCTGAATCATATACGGGCCAAAGAATTGTCTTTCCCCGGTCTCTGACCAGTTAAGGGGTGTTCGACACCGTCGTCCATAGAGAACTTCAAAAGGGGCTTTACCCAAGCTAGATTGATAGCTGTTATTGTAAGCGAATTCGGCAAATGGAAGGCACTTCTCCCAGTCCATTCCGAATGAGATAACAGAGGCTCGAAGCATGTCTTCTAGAATCTGGTTGACGCGTTCCACTTGACCACTCGACTGAGGGTGGAAAGCGGTGCTGAAGGAGAGACGGGTCCCCATAGCATTTTGGAAACTTTCCCAAAATCGAGAGGTGAAAAGACTTCCTCGATCCGAGTTGATTTCCAAAGGAACACCATGGAGGGACACTATTCGGGAGATGTATAGGTCTGCCAGCTGGCTAGCGGTTATACTCTCACGAACAGGCAAGAAATGGGCTACTTTGGAAAGACGATCGACCACGACGAAAATAGCATTATTCCCTCTCTTGGTCCTGGGAAAACCGGTAATGAAATCCATACCAATTTTATCCCATTTCCATTCAGGAATAGCTAAGGGTTGAAGGGTGCCAGCAGGCCGTTGGTGCTCTGCTTTTACACGACGACAGACGTCGCAATTAGCAATAAACTGAGCAATTTCTCTCTTCATCCTAGTCCACCAGAACCTCTGGCGTAGGTCCTGATACATCTTAGTACTACCGGGATGAATGGTGAGAGGGGATTCATGAGCCTCCTTAAGGATCAACTG
>NW_021185368.1:0-679 GCF_002162155.2 Triticum dicoccoides
ATTCTTATTTACTCGAAGAACGAGGAAGAGCATGCCGAACATCTTAGACTTGTGTTAGAAAAACTCAGAGAGCACCGCCTTTATGCCAAGTTCTCCAAGTGTGAATTTTGGTTGCCAGAAGTGACCTACCTAGGCCACGTAATCTCTGGTAAGGGCATTGCTGTCAATCCCGAGAGAGTTCAAGCCGTTCTCGATTGGACTCCACCTGAGACCGTGAAACAAGTTAGGAGTTTCCTTGGCCTAGCCAGCTATTGTCGCCGCTTTGTTGAAAACTTCTCCAAAGTAGCCAAACCCCTCACGGAACTTCTCAAGAAAGATAAAAAGTTCGAGTGGTCCCCACAGTGTGAGTACAGTTTTCAGGAACTGAAAAGACGCCTGACTTCTGCTCCCATACTTGTGCCACCGGATTTCACAAAAGACTTTATTATCTACTGTGACGCCTCACGACAGGGACTAGGTTGCATCCTTATGCAGGATCGTCATGTGATTACCTATGCATCCCGACAGTTGCATCCACATGAGGAGAATTATCCTACACATGATCTAGAGCTTGCAGCCGTAGTCTATGCACTCAAGACCTGGCGACATTACCTCCTTGGTAAACGTTGCGAGATCTACACCGATCACCAGAGTCTCAAGTATATCTTCACCCAACCAGATCTGAACCTTAGGCAAAGAC
>NW_021185369.1:0-1607 GCF_002162155.2 Triticum dicoccoides
TTTTTTTCTTTTCTATTTTCTGCAGTTTGTTTTGATTTAGTTTTAGACACTAAATCATTTTTTTATAAATTCTGTAGGTTTTTATGTGGCTTGCTAAAATATATACAAAGCCACTCACAAACTTCCAGAATTATTGGAGTCATATTTAATATATATTAAATATAAATCCAAAGCAAATAGTTATTGGATTAATTCAAATGGCCAAAATAATTATCTCTGTGACTCCAAAAATATTGGTTTGAATTTTACCTCTTACCAATATTTCTATGGAATAACAGGAACATTTTCTTGGACTCATTTGAGAAGATTTAAATGTTGGTTATTTTTAAAGGTTTCCTGAGGCTTTTGAAAATTCCTCAATTCAAATTTCATTTGAATTTAAACATGATGCACACATGGAAGCAAGCATAGGTCAGGCCAGAACTAGGGATGTGACAATTTTTTGCACGACGTGGGCACATGTGCTATAGGAACGATGGTATTTTTTCATAATTTTTGGTGATGGAGAAGTTTCCGAAAAATTCCCTCTACGCGGATTGCCCTTCGCGCGTCTACGGCTGTGGCCGTCGGCCTCCGGGGGCTAGCATGCCGCCAAATCTTGCGTAGGCGGCCTCTCACAAGTCTTGAAATGTTGTGGCGGTTGCAAACGCCCGGCACGCGTGTCCGGGGTGTGCCCCCCCTCATGGACGGCGCCGCCGCCGGCACCTGGAGGGGGGAAACGGACGCGTGGGGTCTACACGGAGGGGATCTTGCTGTGGGTCTGGCCCTGATGTTGCTCCAAAGTGTTCCTATGGGCTGACCTAACACAACCGGGTGGGGAGGTCCACTGGTCAAAGCCCGTCCGTGCAAAGTCAAAGGGCTAGATCCCGTGGTCAAACGCTACAGGGTTAGGCGGGACGGGGGCACTGGGGGTAGCAATGCAACCGGAGCGTCGCACCGGGCCTTCATGCATGCGCGGTGGTGTGGTGGCATGTCCGAAGAGGTGGGACGCGTCTCCGGTGTGTGCCCCCCCCCCCTCACGGACGGCGATGACACGGTAGTAGACGTTCTGCGGTAACAATGCGGCGTCAATATTACTAAATACTCGGAGCGCGATAAAATCAAGAGTTTTTTTGCACGACGTGGGCACATGTGCTATAGGAACGATGGTATTTTTTCATAATTTTTCGTGATGGAGAAGTATCCGAAAAATTCCCTCTACGCGGATTGCCCTTCGCGCGTCTACGGCTGTGGCCGGCGGCCTCCGGGGGCTAGCATGCCGCCAAATCTTGCGTAGGCGGCCTCTCACAAGTCTGGAACTGTTGTGGCGGTTGCAAACGCATGGCACGCGTGTCCGGGGTGTGCCCCCCTCACGGACGGCGCCGCCGCCGACACTTGGAGGGGAGAAACGGACACGTGGGGTCTACACGGAGGGGATCTTGCTGTGGGTCTGGCCCGGATGTTGCTCCAAAGTGTTCCTATGGGCTGACCTAACACAACCGGCTGGGGAGGTCCACTGGTCAAAGCCCGTCCGTGCAAAGTCAAAGGGCTATATCCCGTGGTGAAACACTACAGGGTTACGCGGGACGGGGGCACTGGGGGGTAGCAATGCCACCGGAGCATCGCAC
>NW_021185370.1:0-1605 GCF_002162155.2 Triticum dicoccoides
TTTTTTTCTTTTCTATTTTCTGCAGTTTGTTTTGATTTAGTTTTAGACACTAAATCATTTTTTTATAAATTCTGTAGGTTTTTATGTGGCTTGCTAAAATATATACAAAGCCACTCACAAACTTCCAGAATTATTGGAGTCATATTTAATATATATTAAATATAAATCCAAAGCAAATAGTTATTGGATTAATTCAAATGGCCAAAATAATTATCTCTGTGACTCCAAAAATATTGGTTTGAATTTTACCTCTTACCAATATTTCTATGGAATAACAGGAACATTTTCTTGGACTCATTTGAGAAGATTTAAATGTTGGTTATTTTTAAAGGTTTCCTGAGGCTTTTGAAAATTCCTCAATTCAAATTTCATTTGAATTTAAACATGATGCACACATGGAAGCAAGCATAGGTCAGGCCAGAACTAGGGATGTGACAATTTTTTGCACGACGTGGGCACATGTGCTATAGGAACGATGGTATTTTTTCATAATTTTTGGTGATGGAGAAGTTTCCGAAAAATTCCCTCTACGCGGATTGCCCTTCGCGCGTCTACGGCTGTGGCCGTCGGCCTCCGGGGGCTAGCATGCCGCCAAATCTTGCGTAGGCGGCCTCTCACAAGTCTTGAAATGTTGTGGCGGTTGCAAACGCCCGGCACGCGTGTCCGGGGTGTGCCCCCCCTCATGGACGGCGCCGCCGCCGGCACCTGGAGGGGGGAAACGGACGCGTGGGGTCTACACGGAGGGGATCTTGCTGTGGGTCTGGCCCTGATGTTGCTCCAAAGTGTTCCTATGGGCTGACCTAACACAACCGGGTGGGGAGGTCCACTGGTCAAAGCCCGTCCGTGCAAAGTCAAAGGGCTAGATCCCGTGGTCAAACGCTACAGGGTTAGGCGGGACGGGGGCACTGGGGGTAGCAATGCAACCGGAGCGTCGCACCGGGCCTTCATGCATGCGCGGTGGTGTGGTGGCATGTCCGAAGAGGTGGGACGCGTCTCCGGTGTGTGCCCCCCCCCCTCACGGACGGCGATGACACGGTAGTAGACGTTCTGCGGTAACAATGCGGCGTCAATATTACTAAATACTCGGAGCGCGATAAAATCAAGAGTTTTTTTGCACGACGTGGGCACATGTGCTATAGGAACGATGGTATTTTTTCATAATTTTTCGTGATGGAGAAGTATCCGAAAAATTCCCTCTACGCGGATTGCCCTTCGCGCGTCTACGGCTGTGGCCGGCGGCCTCCGGGGCTAGCATGCCGCCAAATCTTGCGTAGGCGGCCTCTCACAAGTCTGGAACTGTTGTGGCGGTTGCAAACGCATGGCACGCGTGTCCGGGGTGTGCCCCCCTCACGGACGGCGCCGCCGCCGACACTTGGAGGGGAGAAACGGACACGTGGGGTCTACACGGAGGGGATCTTGCTGTGGGTCTGGCCCGGATGTTGCTCCAAAGTGTTCCTATGGGCTGACCTAACACAACCGGCTGGGGAGGTCCACTGGTCAAAGCCCGTCCGTGCAAAGTCAAAGGGCTATATCCCGTGGTGAAACACTACAGGGTTACGCGGGACGGGGGCACTGGGGGGTAGCAATGCCACCGGAGCATCGCAC
>NW_021185371.1:0-1075 GCF_002162155.2 Triticum dicoccoides
ATGTGATGTGATATGGCCAGAAGTTGTGATGAATGATGAATTGTGATGTATGAGATCATGTTCTTTGTAATAGGATTCACGACTTGCATGTCGATGAGTATGACAACCGGCAGGAGCCATAGGAGTTGTCATTATTTTTTGTATGACCTGCGTGTCATTGAATAACGTCATGTAAACTACTTTACTTTATTGCTAAACGTTAGTCATAGAAGTAGAAGTAGTCGTTGGCGTGACAACTTCATGAAGACACGATGATGGAGATCATGATGATGGAGATCATGGTGTCAAGCCGGTGACAAGATGATCATGGAGCCCCGAAGATGAAGATCAATGGAGCTATATGATATTGGCCATATCATGTCACAACTATATAATTGCATGTGATGTTTATTATGTATTATGCATCTTGTTTACTTAGGACGACGGTAGTAAATAAGATGATCCCTTATAAAATTTCAAGAAGTGTTCTCCCCTAATTGTGCACCGTTGCTACAGTTCATCGTTTCTAAGCACCACGTGATGATCGGGTGTGATGGATTCTTACGTTCACATACAACGGGTGTAAGACAGTTTTACACAGCGAAAACACTTAGGGTTAACTTGAGGAGCCTAGCATGTGCAGACATGGCCTCGGAACACGGAGACCGAAAGGTCGAACACGAGTCGTATGGAAGATACGATCAACATGAAAATGTTCACCGATGATGACTAGTCCGTCTCACGTGATGATCGGACACGGGCCAGTCGACTCGGATCGTGTAACACTTAGATGACTAAAGGGATGTCTAATCTAAGTGGGAGTTCATAATTTGATTAGAACTTTATTATCATGAACTTAGTCTAAAACCTTTGCAAATATGTCTTGTAGATCAATGGCCAACGCTAATGTCAACATGAACTTCAACGCGTTCCTAGAGAAAACCAAGCTGAAAGATGATGGCAGCAACTATACGGACTGGGTCCGGAACCTGAGGATCATCCTCATAACTGCCAGGAAACAATATGTCCTAGAAGGACCGCTAGGTGACGCTCCCGTCCCAGAGAACCAAGACATTATGAATGCTTGGCAGTCTCG
>NW_021185372.1:0-924 GCF_002162155.2 Triticum dicoccoides
TTTTTCAATGAACCTGAAATGCCCTTCTAAAATGCCCATCATTTTTGCCTTGGTTCAGAACCTCTGCCAAAAGTGGTGCACATTTTCCTAGGCCATCCTAGGGTTTTTGATTTAAATCATAGATATTTGAATTTGGGCATTTAAAATAATATAAAATATTTAAATGCTCAAATATCTCCAAACTAAAATGTTTCATGTTGGAAATAATCCAACTATGGGCCAGGAATAGTTTGGTGATTTTTGAAGTTGCCTAGGTATTTTATTAAATTCAACAAAGTTGCAGATATATTAAATAAAAACAGAAACAGAAAAAAAAAGGGGAAAACTTCCCTGTGCGGCCCAGCCAGCTGGCCGGCCCAGCAAGCCAGCCCAGCCCACCACCGCCGTCGTCCTCCTGGCGCCAGTCGGCCAGGCGTGTGGCCGGCGCGCGCGCACGGCCGGAGCGCCACGCCACCAGCCCGTCTGCCTGCCTCCCCCGCCAGCGCGACGCCGCGGCGCTTCTTCTCGGTGCCACCCCGATCCCCTGGCCTTATCCCTCTCTCTCTCCCGTGCTGCTCTCTCTCTCTCTCTCTCTCTCGGCCGAACACCACCGTCGCCGCCGTTCGCCATAGCCGCCGTCTCCGACCACCCCTCGCTCCCCCGACTAGCTCAGGAGCTCCGCCTCGACTCCCTCTTCCTCCCCACCGCTCCACAGCTCCCCGGAAGCCCTGCATCGCCGCCACATCGCCGTTCCCCTCTTCGGGCTCCGACCACCGTCGCCGTCGATTCGCCGTCTCCAGCGCGTCCCCGAGCCCACTTCGACGCCCACTGCAACCGCGGTGAGCTACGCCACCGTTTCCCCCTCTCCTCCCCCTCGTTTCCCCACCGTAGCCTCCTCCCCACCACGGCCGAACCTCCGCCGTCGCCGAGCTCGCCGTCGACGCA
>NW_021185373.1:0-1515 GCF_002162155.2 Triticum dicoccoides
CGTGTTGCTGAGGTTGAGCCGCGACTATTGGTGGTGGTGGTTGGGCTCGGGGTGGCCGGAGTTGACGGCGGCGAGCTCGGCTGCGGCCGCCGGGGTTCGGTCGTGCACGGGAACAGGGTTGGAGCTCGAAGTCGAGCGAAGCGAGGCGCTAGGGATGCTCTACGGGGTCTTGCGAACTCGTTGGACTCGCCGGGGTGACCAAATGGTCACCGGAGTGCGTCGACGGCGAGCTCGGCGACGGCGGAGGTTCGGCCGTGGTGGGGAGGAGGCTACGGTGGGGAAACGAGGGGGAGGAGAGGGGGAAACGGTGGCGTAGCTCACCGCGGTTGCAGTGGGCGTCGAAGTGGGCTCGGGGACGCGCTGGAGACGGCGAATCGACGGCGACGGTGGTCGGAGCCCGAAGAGGGGAACGGCGACGTGGCGGCGATGCAGGGCTTCCGGGGAGCTGTGGAGCCGTGGGGAGGAAGAGGGAGTCGAGGCGGAGCTCCTGAGCTAGTCGGGGGAGCGAGGGGTGGTCGGAGACGGCGGCTATGGCGAACGGCGGCGACGGTGGTGTTCGGCCGAGAGAGAGAGAGAGAGAGAGAGAGAGCAGCACGGGAGAGAGAGAGGGATAAGGCCAGGGGATCGGGGCGGCACCGAGAAGAAGCGTCGCGGCGTCGCGCTGGCGGGGGAGGCAGGTAGACGGGCTGGTGGCGTGGCGCTCCGGCCGTGCGCGCGCGCCGGCCACACGCCTGGCCGACTGGCGCCAGGAGGACGACGGCGGTGGTGGGCTGGGCTGGCTTGCTGGGCCGGCCAGCTGGCTGGGCCGCACAGGGAAGTTTTCCCCTTTTTTTTTCTGTTTCTGTTTTTATTTAATATATCTGCAACTTTGTTGAATTTAATAAAATACCTAGGCAACTTCAAAAATCACCAAACTATTCCTGGCCCATAGTTGGATTATTTCCAACATGAAACATTTTAGTTTGGAGATATTTGAGCATTTAAATATTTTATATTATTTTAAATGCCCAAATTCAAATATCTATGATTTAAATCAAAAACCCTAGGATGGCCTAGGAAAATGGGCACCACTTTTGGCAGAGGTTCTGAACCAAGGCAAAAATGATGGGCATTTTAGAAGGGCATTTCAGGTTCATTGAAAAAATTATTTTAGTAACCCTAGTTGGTTTCAGAGGGGACTGGGGGTTCTGTCATCCCCATTTCAAGTTTCTGATGAAAGAATAAACATGATGCAACACTCTAATGCATGACTAGCTAGGTTGTGACAACTCACCCCCACTCAAAAGAATCTCGTCCCGAGATTTGGGTTCCTCCGAGAAGAAGGCGGGATATTCAAGTCGAAGACGATCCTCCCTTTCCCAAGTTGCTTCATCCTCAGAATGGTGCGACCATTGAACCTTGAGAAACTTGATATTATGACGTCGCGTGGTACGTTCGGCCTGATCGAGGATACGAATGGGGTACTCTCGATATGTAAGATCATCTTGGAGATCAAGCGTTTCGTGGTCCACTTCA
>NW_021185374.1:0-2018 GCF_002162155.2 Triticum dicoccoides
TTCTTAATGAATCTCGAGCGTAATATTACACATGTTCATAGTGTAGATGCCAAAAGATTTAAAGTTGATAACGATAGTCCCACATACTTGTGGCACTGCCGCCTTGGTCACATTGGTGTCAAGCGCATGAAGAAGCTCCATGCCGATGGACTTTTAGAGTCTCTTGATTATGAATCGTTTGACACGTGCGAACCATGCCTCTTGGGCAAAATGACCAAGACTCCGTTCTCCGGAACAATGGAGCGAGCAACCAACTTATTGGAAATCATACATACCGATGTGTGCGGTCCAATGAGCGTTGAGGCTCGCGGAGGATATCGTTATGTTCTCACTCTCACTGATGACTTGAGTAGATATGGGTATGTCTACTTAATGAAACACAAGTCTGAGACCTTTGAAAAGTTCAAGGAATTTCAGAATGAGGTAGAGAATCAACGTGACCGAAAGATAAAATTCTTACGATCGGATCGTGGAGGAGAATACTTAAGTCACGAATTTGGTACACACTTAAGGAAATGTGGAATCGTTTCACAACTCACGCCGCCTGGAACACCTCAGCGAAACGGTGTGTCCGAACGTCGTAATCGCACTCTATTGGATATGGTGCGGTCTATGATGTCTCTTACCGATTTACCGCTATCATTTTGGGGATACGCTCTAGAGACAGCTACATTCACTTTAAATAGGGCACCGTCTAAATCCGTTGAGACGACACCGTATGAATTATGGTTTGGAAAGAAACCTAAGCTGTCGTTTCTAAAAGTTTGGGTATGCGATGCTTATGTCAAGAAACTTCAACCTGATAAGCTCGAACCCAAGCGGAAAAATGCGTATTCATAGGATACCCTAAGGAAACTGTCGGGTATACCTTCTACTTAAGATCCGAAGGCAAGATCTTTGTTGCCAAGAACGGATGCTTTCTGGAAAAAGAGTTTCTCTCGAAAGAAGTAAGTGGGAGGAAAGTAGAACTCGATGAAGTACTACCTCTTGAGCGGGAAAGTGGCGCAGCACAGGAAACCGTTCCTGTTATGCCCACACCAACTGAAGAGGAAAACAATGATGATGATCAAGGTACTTCGGATCAAGTTAGTACTGAACTTCGTAGGTCCACAAGGACACGTTCCGCACCAGAGTGGTACGGCAACCCTGTCCTGGAAATAATGTTGTTAGACAACAATGAACCTTCGAACTATGAAGAAGCGATGGCGGGCCCGGATTCCAACAAATGGCTTGAAGCCATGAAATCCGAGATAGAATCCATGTATGAAAACAAAGTATGGACTTTGACAGACTTGCCCGATGATCGGCGAGCGATAGAAAACAAATGGATCTTTAAGAAGAAGACGGACGCGGATGGTAATGTTACAATCTATAAGGCTCGACTTGTCGCTAAGGGTTATCGACAAGTTCAAGGGATTGACTACGACGAGACTTTTTCTCCCGTAGCGAAGCTGAAGTCTGTCCGAATCATGTTAGCAATTGCCGCATACTATGATTATGAGATATGGCAAATGGACGTCAAAACGGCATTCCTTAACGGGCATCTTAAGGAAGAACTGTATATGATGCAGCCGGAAGGTTTTTTCGATCCTCGGAACGCTAACAAAGTATGCAAGCTCCAGCGATCCATTTATGGACTGGTGCAAGCATCTCGGAGTTGGAACATTCGCTTTGATGAGATGATCAAAGCGTTTGGGTTTATGCAGACTTATGGAGAAGCCTGCGTTTACAAGAAAGTGAGTGGGAGCTCTGTAGCATTTCTCATATTATATGTAGATGACATACTCTTGATGGGAAATAATATAGAATTTCTGGACAGCATTAAGGCCTACTTGAATAAGTGTTTTTCAATGAAGGACCTTGGAGAAGCTGCTTATATATTAGGCATCAAGATCTATAGAGATAGATCGAGATGCCTCATAGGTCTTTCACAAAGCACATACCTTGATAAGATTTTGAAGAGGTTCAAAATGGATCAGTCCAAGAAGGGGTTCTTGCCTATGTTACAAGGTGTGAGA
>NW_021185375.1:0-1693 GCF_002162155.2 Triticum dicoccoides
CGGAGCAGTAGCAAGCTACCATGGCTCGGTGGAAACACTAGGAGACATTTCCCGGTAAGAGAGGCTACTAAAGATAAACAACTAGATGGTCAGATCCCACACATACCAAGCATTTCAATAGCATACACGCAATATGCTCGATATGCGCAAATACAACATGGCATCACAACATGACTCTACGACTCAAGTATTTATTCATTAGGCTCCGAGGAGCGAGATATTACAATCATGGGTCTCATGACCCAACAATCAGAGCATACAAGTCAAAGCACAAGCGGAAGCTATCATGTCTGAGTACAGACATCTATAAATGAAAAAGGCTGAGAAGCCTGACTATCGATCAGATCCTGCCGAGGGCACAAGATCGTAGCTGAGGTATCAAGCTAAAGGTCGAAGTCCAAGCGGAACTAATAGTGAGACCGAAGTCTCTCTGCAAAAACATAAAATAGGCAAACGTGAGTACAAATGTACCCAGCAAGACTTACATCAGAACTATCTACATATGCATCATTTTCAACAAGGGGATGGTGGGGTTTAACTGCAGCAAGCCAGCTTTGACTCGGTGGCTATCCTGAACTACGACCGCAATGTAACTCTTTGAGGTGGCGCACATGAGTCCACATATTCACCATATCAATACACCACTATGGATCCGCTCCCGTCTCCCTACGAGAACGCCATCCATAGCACTCACGCTTATCTTGCGTATTTTAGAGTATCCACTTTCACTTGTCTATGAACTGATATAAGCAACCCAGAAGTCCTTTACCGCGGACACGGCTATTCGAATAGATGATGTTAACCCTGCAGGGGTGTACCTCTTCATACATGTTTCCACCACTTAGCGTCTGCACACGACATGTGCTCGGCAGACTTCAAGCGAAAGCCTACGTGGGTGTAGACCACGACCTACCTAAACACTCAAGTCTCTAGTCCAGGTTTATCGCCTATTCGGGTTCCATCCATGAGGAGATCCGGCCGGAGTTTCGCTCACAGCCCCAAACGATGTGAACAGGGTTCCCGAGATACCAAACGGGCATCCGGTACACCGTGCCACGTACCTACCGCATCACAGCCCACCCCTACGGTCAGCGCTGTCCACGGCCTCCAGTAAGCTACAAACACGAGAAACTACTTGCAACTCCTGGACAGAGGACTGGGGTGAATAAGAAGTCGAGCGGGGTCATATTTCAGGGCCCAATGCATGGTAGTAGCTGAGTCATGGATCACAAACACAGAACTCAGTTCCTAAGGACGGCTTCAATGAGACAACCCACCATGTACTCCTACATGGCCTCTCACCGCTACCTTTACCAAAACGTGTTCACACACTTAGCTCACACACAGTAGGACATGTTCACACGCCTCTGATTCATCCCCGATGAATCAGACCTGACTCAACTCTAAGCAGTAGCAGGCATGACAACAAACATAAATGAGTAGGCACATCAGGGCTCAAACAACTCCTACTCATGCTAGTGGGTTTCATCTATTTACTGTGGCAATGACAGGTCATGCAAAGGATAAAGGGGTTCAGCTACCGCAGCAAGTAACAGTTGAATCGGTGTTGTCCTAATGCAGTAAAAGAGAGCAGGAGCGAGAGAGTGGGATTTTATCGGAATGAACAAGGGGGTTTTGCTTGCCTGGCACTTCTGAAGATAACATTGAGTCTTCATCAGTGTCAACGATCACA
>NW_021185376.1:0-1224 GCF_002162155.2 Triticum dicoccoides
CCCCCCCTCACGGACGGCGATGACACGGTAGTAGACGTTCTGCGGTAACAATGCGGCGTTAATATTACTAAATACTCGGAGCGCGATAAAATCATGAGTTTTTTTGCATGACGTGGGCACATGTGCAATAGGAATGATGGTATTTTTTCATAATTTTTGGTGATGCAGAAGTATCCGAAAAATTCCCTCTACGTGGATTGCCCTTCGCGCGTCTACGGCTGTGGCCGGCGGCCTCCGGGGGCTAGCATGCCGCCAAATCTTGCGTAGGCGGCCTCTCACAAGTCTGGAAGTGTTGTGGCGGTTGCAAACGCCCGGCACGCGTGTCCGGGGTGTGCCCCCCCTCACGGACGGCGCCGCCGCCGGCACAAGGAGGGGGGAAACGGACGCGTGGGGTTTACACGGAGGGGATCTTGCTGTGGGTCTGGCCCGGATGTTGCTCCAAAGTGTTCCTATGGGCTGACCTAACACAATCGGGTGGGGAGGTCCACTGGTCAAAGCCCGTCCGTGCAAAGTCAAAGGGCTAGATCCCGTGGTCAAACGCTACAAGGTTAGGCGGGACGGGGGCACTGGGGGGGTAGCAATTCTACCGGAGCATCGCACCGGGCCCTCATACATGCGGGGTGGTGTGGTGGCATGTCCGAAGAGGCGGGACGCGTCTCCGGTGCGTGGCCCCCCCTGACGGACGGCGATGACACGGTTGTAGACGTTCTGCGGTAAAGATGCGGCGTCAATATTACTAAATACTCGGAGCGTGATAAAATCGTGAGTTTTTTTGCACGACGTGGGCACATGTGCTATAGGAACGATGGTATTTTTTCATAATTTTTGGTGATGGAGAAGTATCCAAAAAATTCCCTCTACGCGGATTGCCCTTCGCGCGTCTACGGCTGTGGCCGTCGGCCTCCGGGGGCTAGAATGCCGCCAAATCTTGCGTAGGCGGCCTCTCATAAGTCTGGAAGTGTTGTGGCGGCTGCAAACGCCCAGCACTCGTGTCTGGGGTGTGCCCCCCCTCACGGACGGCGCCGCCGCCGGCACCTGGAGGGGGGAAACGGACGCGTGGGGTTTACACGGAGGGGATCTTGCTGTGGGTCTGGCCCGGATGTTGCTCCAAAGTGTTCCTATGGGCTGACCAAACACAACCGGGTGGGAAGGTCCACTGGTCTAAGCCCGTCCGTGTAAAGTCAAAGGGCTAGATCCCGTGGTCGAACGCTACAGGGTTAGGCG
>NW_021185377.1:0-665 GCF_002162155.2 Triticum dicoccoides
TGGACTATAACTCACTGTTTTGGGGTCCCCGAGTGAGTCCCACAATTGACAAACCCCAAGGTGCACTTACGTGCCGGTCATCAACACTCGTAGTTTTGGCCGATGCTGGCCCGTTTCGTGGACTATTACTCACTGTTTTGGGGTCCCGGAGTGATTTCCACGATTGACGAACCCCAAGGTGTGCTTACGTGTCGATCGTCAACACTCACGGTTTTGGCTGATTCTGGCCCGTTTCGTGGACTATAACTCACTGTTTCGGGGTCCCAGAGTAATTTCCACGATTGACGAACCCTAAGGTGCGCATACGTGTCGATTATCGATACTCGCGGTTTTGGCTGATTCTGGCCCGTTTCGTGGACTATTACTCACTGTTTTGGGGTCCTGGAGTAATTTCCACGATTGCCGAACCCCAAGATGTTCTTACGTGTCGGTCATCAACACTCACAGCTTTGGCCGATTCTGGCCCGTTTTGTGGACTATTACTCACTGTTTTGGGGTCCCGGAGTGAGTCCCACGATTGACAAACCCCAAGGTGCGCTTACGTGTCGGTCATCAACACTCATAGTTTTGGCCGATTCTGGCCCGTTTCGTGGACTATTACTCACTGTTTTGGGGTCCCGCAGTGAGTCCCACGATTGACGAACCCCAAGGTGCGCTTACATGTC
>NW_021185377.1:2063-2638 GCF_002162155.2 Triticum dicoccoides
GTCATCAACTCTTGTAGTTTTGCCCGATTCTGGCCCGTTTTGTTGACTATTACTCATTGTTTTGGGGACCAGGAGTGATTTCCACGATTGACGAACCCCAAGGTGCGCTTACGTGTAAGTCATCAACACTCGTAGTTTTGGCCGATTCTGGCCCGTTTCGTGGACTATTACTCACTGTTTTGGGGTCCCGGAGTGAGTCCCACGATTGACAAACCCCAAGGTGCGCTTATGTGTTGGTCATCAACACTCACAGTTTTGGCCGATTCTGGCCCGTTTCGTGGACTATTACTCACTGTTTTGGGGTCCCCGAGTGAGTCCCATGATTGACAAACCCCAAGGTGCACTTACGTGCCGGTAATCAACACTCGCAGTTTTGGCCGATGCTGGCCCGTTTCGTGGACTATTACTCACTATTTTGGGGTCCCAGAGTGATTTCCACGATTGACGAACCCCAAGGTGCGCTTACGTGTCGGTAATCAACACTCGCAGTTTTGGACGATTCTGGCTTAGGGTTTAGGGTTTAGGGTTTAGGGTTTAGGGTTTAGGGTTTAGGGTTTAGGGTTTAGGGTTTAGGG
>NW_021185377.1:5498-6243 GCF_002162155.2 Triticum dicoccoides
ACTCACTGTTTTGGGGTCCCGGAGTAATTTCCACGATTGACGAACCCCAAGGTGCGCATACGTGTCGATTATCAACACTCGCGGTTTTGGCTGATTCTGGCCCGTTTCGTGGACTATTACTCATTGTTTTGGGGTCCCGGAGTTATTTCCACGATTGCCGAACCCCAAGATGTGCTTACGTGTCGGTCATCAACACTCACAGTTTTGGCCGATTCTGGCCCGTTTCGTGGACTATTACTCACTGTTTTGGGGTCCCAGAGTGATTTCCATGCTTGACGAACCCCAAGGTGTGCTTACGTTTCGGTCATCAACTCTCGTAGTTTTGCCCGATTCTGGCCCGTTTCGTTGACTATTACTCATTGTTTTAGGGACCAGGAGAGATTTCCACGATTGACGAACCCCAAGGTGCGCTTACGTGTCGGTCATCAAAAATCACAGTTTTGGCCGATGCTGGCCCGTTTCGTGGACTATTAGTCACTGTTTTGGGGTCCCGGAGTGAGTCCCACGATTGACAAACCCCAAGGCGCGCTTATGTGTCGGTCATCAACACTCACAGTTTTGGCCGATTCTGGCCCATTTCGTGGACTATTACTCACTGTTTTGGGGTCACGGAGTGAGTCCCACGATTGAGGAACCCCAAGGTGCGCTTACATGTCGGTCATCAACACTCACAGTTTCCGCTGATTCTGGCCCGTTTGGTGCACTATTACTCACTATTTTGGGGTCCCGGAGTGAGTCCCATGAT
>NW_021185378.1:0-945 GCF_002162155.2 Triticum dicoccoides
TCGTGCTCCGGCGTGGTCAATAACCTCTCGGAGTTGGTTTAGCGATTGCTAAGGCGCGACGTCCTCGCACGTTCGTAGTCGGATCGTCAAAGTCGACTTCCACCAAAGCGAAATCCACCATCTCATCGAAAGACGGGACACCTTTGCCTCTATCAAGTGGTATCAGATTTCCAGGTTGCTCGGTGAGATTTTACAGTTTTTCGTAGTTTAGATCGAGTCTGTTCTTCATACCTACAGTCCACGAAAAAGCCACAAAAAAAATTAGGGTTAGTTCATCATATCCGAACCAATCTGAGCCTTTGCATAATCTTTTTAGGGTTTTTGCTTTGTTGAATTTGCGGTTGCATCGTCGTGTCTAGTTGCTGGTCTTAGAGTCTAGTCTTTTAGAGTTTCGAGTTCTGGTCATAAGTTGTCACGCCGCCGCCGCACCATCATCATTGCCTCTGCCATCTACCACCACCGCTCCGAATCCGTATCCATATACCACCACCAATCCGTGTCCATATACCACCACCGATCCATATCCATATACTACCACCGCTACCACCACCGCTGCCATATACCACCACCATATATCCACCACCAATCCGAGTTCCTTGCTTATTAGGATTGTTTTCGAGATCCATCTAGATTCCGATTCGTGTTTCCTTGCCGTAGTAGGTTTCGGAAAAAAAAAAAGAGTCGGGTAGCCACGCTCCGTTTAGGCCCAAAATTTTTCGAAAACGCATTTTTCGAAAAAATTTCTGGCTATCCTATTTTTAGGTGTTTCTGAGTGTTTTGAGACAGGTGCCATTATAGGAAGTTTTTTTTGACCCGTTTCCAGTTTTTGGGTCCGGACAGTCAAAAAAAAAATTGGTCAAAAAAATTTCGTGCCCATCCTGTCAGTTTGAGCAAAGAAGAGTTTTGAGACACTCGCCATTATAGTGATTTTTCGCAACAAAAAAA
>NW_021185379.1:0-1172 GCF_002162155.2 Triticum dicoccoides
CAATTTCACGGTCATTTAGCTCTCTAAACAATTAGGTAAATGACTGAAAAACAACAAATGATGTCAGAACATGTTGGAAATTGATGACCTGTCTTTGGATGCTGCATACTGAACACAAAAGAAATCCGGAGTTCAAATAAGTTTAAAAAACATTGAAGTGCCCGTGTAACAGATGAGTTCTCGTCCTAAACCTTGATTCTCCGTTAGAGATTGGCCAGTTTGTACACGAAGTGCATCCAGTTTTTGCCGTGACCCTCTCTTCTCTTTCGCACATGCTATGCAGGTGAAATGATGATTCCATGCCAAGTTTCAACATTTTCACAGTTTATTTTTTAGTGATTTTCAATTTCACTGTCATTTAGTTCTCTAAACAATTAGGTAAATGACTGAAAAACAACAAATGATGTCAGAACATGTTGGAAATTGATGACGTCGCTTTGAATGCTGCATCCTGAACACAAAAGAAGTTCGGAGTTCAAATAAGTTTAAAAAACATTGAAGTGCCCGTGTAACAAATGAGTTCTCGTCCAAAACCCTGATACTCCGAAAGAGATTGTCCAGTTTGTACACGAAATGCGTCCAGTTTTTGCCGTGACCCTCTCTACTCTTTCACACATGCTATGTAGGTGAAATGATGATACCATGCCAAGTTTCATTATTTTCACAGTTCATTTTGTAGTGATTTTCAATTTCACGGTCATTTAGCTCTCTAACAATTAGGTGAATGACTGAAAAACAACAAATGATGTCAGAACATGTTGAAAATTGATGACGTCGCTTTGAATGCTGCATACTGAACACAAAAGAAGTCCGGAGTTCAAATAAGTTTAAAAAACATTGAAGTGCCCGTGTAACAGATGAGTTCTCGTCCAAAACCCTGATACTCCGAAAGAGATTGTCCAGTTTGTACACGAAGTGCGTCCAGTTTTTGCCGTGTCCCTCTCCACTCTTTCGCACATTCTATGCGGGTGAAATGATGATTCCATGCCAAGTTTCAACATTTTCACAGTTCATTTTGTAGTGATTTTCAATTTCACGGTTATTTAGCTCTCTAAACAATTAGGTAAATGACTGAAAAACAACAAATGATGTCAGAACATGTTGGAAATTGATGACGTCGCTTTGAATGCTGCATACTGAACAAAAAAGAAGTCGAGAGTTCAACTAAGTTT
>NW_021185380.1:0-1154 GCF_002162155.2 Triticum dicoccoides
CCATCTGTACTATTTTCATGCATGATCAAACAAGTTAAATTGATGTTTCAAGCAGAACAAGGAAAAGCACTTTAAAAGGCCATATTTGAATTTGAAATTTGAATCCTTGATTCAAATTTGTTCAAACCCTTCTGGTTTTAGTTGCATTAGCCCAATACACTCATTTTGCCATGTCTCATGCATGCATCATATTGTTGCATACTGTTTGGTAATGTTTGTGTATCGGTGCTCTCTGCGGCAGGTTCTGTCTCCGAGGAGTACCGTGATTACCCTAACGAAGAACCGTATCAGTGCATCGAACCATCAGGCAAGCAACCAACCATTTGATCATATCGATACAATCCCATGTTCTCGCTCCTGCTCTCTTTTACTGCATTAAGACAACGCGATTCAAACTGCTGTGTGCTACGGTAGTTGAACCCATTTCCTCTGCATGACCTGTCATTGCCACAGTAACTAGATGAAACACACTAGCATGGGTAGGAGTTGATTGAGCCATATGTATGTGTTGTTCCTACCTTTCTATGCCTGCTATGCTTAGAGTCGTGTCAGGTCTGGTTCATCTGGGTGATGGGCTGGAGTGAAATGATCATGTCGGTAATGAGAGTGGTGTGGTGAACACGATTTGGTAAAGGTATCGATGAGAGGCCATGTAGGAGTACATGGTGGGTTGTTTCATTGAAGCCGACCTTAAGCACTGAGATCTGTATGCGTGATTAAAGATACAGCTACTACCATGCATTGGGCCCTGAAATATGACCCCGCTCGACTTCTTATTCACCCTAGCTCTCTGTCCAGGAGTTGCAAGTAGTTTCTGGTGTTTGTAGCCTACTGGAGGCCGTGGACAGCGCTGACCGTAGGGGTGGGCTGTGATGCGGTAGGTACGTGGCCGGGTGTACCGAATACCCGTTAGGTATCTCGGGAACCCTGTTCACATCGTTCGGGGCCGTATGGGAAACCTCGGCCGGACTCCCTGCGGATGGAACCTGAATAGGCGATAAACCTGGACTAGAGGCTTAAGTGTTTAGGTAGGTCGTGGTCTACACCCACGTCGGCTTTCGCTTGAAGTCTGCCGAGCACATATCGTGTGCAGACGCTAAGTGGTGGAAACATGTATGAAGAAGTACACCCCTGCAGGGTTATCATAATCTATT
>NW_021185381.1:0-8371 GCF_002162155.2 Triticum dicoccoides
TATTGGTCAGAGGTAAAATTCAAACAAATATTTTAGGAGCTCATGGATATTTAATTTTGGCCATTTGGATTAATCCGATAATTATTTGCTTTAGATATATATTGTTATATATATAAAATATGGTCCAAAAACTATGCCATTTATTAAGGAGCTCTGGAATAATATAGTTAGCTCCTGCAAAAATTGGCATAAGGTAATAAAATGATTTAGTATTTTAATTAAATCAAAACATATGTCAAAAAAATTAGAAAAGAGACAAAAAGAGGAGAAACTTACCTGGGCCTCCTCCCTGTGCAGCCCAGCAGCAGCCAGCGCCGGCCCAGCCCACTGGCCCCCTCCTCTGTCGTCTTCGTCCTCGACAGGGGGATGGGCGCGTGCCCGACGCGCGCGCGCTCCGCCGCGCCACGCCACCAGCCTCCCTGCCTGCCTGCCCTCTCCCCTCCTCGTCTGGACGCCTCTGGAGACGCCACGCGCCGCCCCGACCCCTCTCACTCTTCCCCCCGGTGCTCCTCCTCTCCCCCTGCTCTCTCCCTCGCACACCCGAGCGCCATCACCGCCGCCGCTCGCCGTTGCCGCGGCCACCGGCCTCCCCTCGCCCTCCGCCCGAGCCTAGAAGCTCCGCCTCGTCGTCCGCATCGTCCTCGACGAGCCAAGTGACCAGGGACGCGCTCCATCGCCGACACCGTCGTATTCTTCATTGCCGGCCGCCGTGGATCCCCATCGCCGCCCCGCCGTCTCTAGTGCGTCCCCGAGCCCGCTTCGACGCCCGCTGCAACCGCGGTGAGCTCCGCCACCATTTCCCCCTCTCCGCTTAGTCACCCGCACGCCGTAGCCCTTTCCCCACCACGGCCAAAGCTTCCCGCCGCCGCCCATGCCGCCGTCGTCGTCTCGGCCCGCCTCCGCCCAAACCGAGCACCCCATCGTGCTCCCGGTGCCACGAGGGTGCCATCGAGCCCCTCAGGTGGCCTCCCCGTGCCCCGCAGCCCGTTCCCGATCGAAGCCGAGCTCCGGCCACCGCCGCGAGCTTTGCTCCGGCGAGCTCCGGCCTCCCCAGCTACTCCGACATGCCCCACCAGATGCGCGAGAGCCCGGGCTACGCCCCGGTGCTCTCCGACGCCGCCCCCGTGGCCTGTTTCACGGACGCCGCCGCGTCCAGAGGTCGCCCCGACGACCTCGCCGGCCTGACGAGTGGACCCCGTCGGCCAGGTGATTAGCTTAGTGCTAATCACCGTTAACTAACCCCCCCTGACACTGACAGTGGGCCCCAGCGCCACTAACCTTTTTAATTAGGATTAAACTAACCCTGTTTAACCCCCTGTCACTGACATGTGGACCCCACACGTCAGGTTTGACCCCAGTCAGCCGCAGTTGACTGCTGACGTCGTGCTGACATCATGCTGACGCAATTATTTATTTTCTGGAATTAAAATAAATCAGGAAATTCCAGAAAATGTTCAAAACTTCAAAAATTCATAGAAATTCAACCGTAGCTCAGATTGAAATAATTTATATATGAAAAATTATCAGAAAAATGTAATCTATCCATCTGTACTAGTTTCATGCATGAAAAACCAACTTATACATGCTGAATATGAGAAAACACATTATGGCATATATAAGAGCCTACTTTGGAAGTGCATTTGAGCTTTTGGGTTCAAATGGATTTCAAACCAAATGATTACTAGTTGCATTAGCTCAAACAAAATCACATCTTCATGCCATGTTCATGCATCATATTGTTGCATATGCTTGTGTATTGATTGCCGACACTGTTCCTTCTCAATAGGTCCTGCTCCGGAGTCTGTTCCAGAGTACCTGTCTATGAAACAGTGCCTCCCTTGTTGATCTACCAAGCAAGCAAACCCCCTTGTTCATTTCGATAAAACCCTACTCTCTCGCTCCTGCTCTCAGTTATTGCATTAGGACAACAGCGATTCATCTGCTACTTTGTGCTGCGGTAGTTGAACCCATTCCTCTGCATGACCTGTCATTGCCACAGTAAATAGTTGAAACCCACTAGCATGTGTAGGAGTTGATTGAGCCATGTTGTGTTCCTACCATGCTATGCCTGCTATTGCTTAGAGTTGTGTCAGGTCTGGTTCATCGGGAATGAATTGGAGTGTTACGATATGTTCTGATGCTGAGAGTGAAGTGTGTGAACACGATTTGGTAAAGGTAGCGGTGAGAGGCCATGTCGGAGTACATGGTGGGTTGTCTCACTGGAACCGTCCTTAAGCACTGAGTTCTATGTATGTTGTCCAATGACTCGATACTACCACACATTGGGTTCCGGTAACTCGACCCCTCTCGACTTATTAACCAACTTGGTCTCTGTCCAGGAGTCGCAACTAGTTTCTGGTGTTTGTAGGTAGTGCTATTTTTCTACCAAGTGGCACCCGGCAGGGTGGGCTTGGGACAGACTAGGCACACGTGGCCTGGTGTACCGAGTGGCACCCGGATGGTGGGCTCGGGAACCCTGCACACATCGTTTGGGGCCGTGAGCGACACCCCGGCCAGATCTCCTTGCGGATGGAACCCGAATAGGCGATAAACCTGGATTAGAGTCTTGTGTGGTTAGTCAGGTCGTGGCCGACACCCTCGCCAGGCTTCCGCTTGAAGGTTGTCGAGATACATGACGTGTACATGGCGGTAAGTGGCGAGAGCGTGTGTGAAGAAGTACACCCCTGCAGGGTTAACATGATCTATTCGAATAGCCGGGTCCGCGGTTATGGACTTCTTGGATGCTTACATGGTACATAGACAACTTGAAGTGGATACTATAAAATGCTCAAGACAAGTGTGAGTGCTATGGATGGCCTTCTCGTAGGGAGACGGGGATGAATCCATAGTAGTGTATTGTGTGGTGATTAGTGGACTCGTGTACGTTGTCTCACCTCAAGAGTTTCTGGTAGTCGTAGAACAGGATAGCCACAGAGTCAAAGCTGGCTTGCTGCAACTAAACCCCACATTACCTTCTTGATACACCTGCATGTATGATAGGATCTGATGTAAGTCTTGCTGAGTACCTTTGTACTCATGTTGCTTTATTTATGTTTTTGCAGCGGAGACTTCGGTCTTACTAGTGTTCCCGTGGACTTCGACAAGTAGCTTGTACCTCAGCTACGATCTTGATCGGACATTGTAGATAGTCAGGCTTTCAGCCTTTTTCATTTATAGATGTCTGTACTCAGACATGTAATGCTTCCGCTTGTTGCTTGATTGCTCTAAATGTTGGGTCATGTGACCCCTGTTTGTAATAAATGCTATGATGGCTCTTCTGAGCATTTATCTATATGAGTTGTTGAGTTATGCTGTGATGCCATGTTGTACAGCACATACTTGCATGTTATGCGTACGTGTAATGTGTTTTGCTATGTGTGGGATCTGACTATCTAGTTGTTTATCCTTAGTAGTCTCTCTTACCGGGAAATGCCTCCTAGTGCTTCCACTGAGCCCTGGTAGCTTGCTACTGCTCCGGAACACTTAGGCTGGCCGGCATGTGTCCTTCTTTGATCCTGTGTCTGTCCCTTCGGGGAAATGTCACGCGATGAATACCGGAGTCCTGTTAGCCCGCTACAGCCTGGTTCACCGGAGTCCTGTTAGCCCAGTGCTACAGCCTGGATTCACTCGCTGATGACCGACACGTTCGATGCTGGGTCATGGATGCCTGTCCCTGTAAGTTTGTGCCACTTTGGGTTTACGACTAGCCATGTCAGCCCGGGCTCCTTATCATATGGATGCTAGTGACACTGTCATATACGTGTGCCAAAAGGCGCAAACGGTCCCGGGCAAAGTTAAGGCGACATCCGTGGGGATACCGTGCGTGAGGCCGCAAAGTGATATGAGGTGTTACATGCTAGATCGATGTGGCATTGAATCGGGGTCCTGACAGATGGCCAATCGAGCCTCCGCCAGCCAGGCTCCAACGCCGGGTCCGGAAGCGGAGGTAAACACGAGGCGTGCGTCGGATTCTCCTCCGACAGAGGATGCCGACAGATTGTCCACCACCAACTCCGAGGTGGAGAGTGCCCTGAATCACAGGCGCCGTCGGACAGTTCTTCGTGACGCATGTTTCTCCCTAGAGGCATTGAACGCCTTCAATTCGGGAGACGCGCACCTCCGTGACGCTCAAGATGGTCTAGCCAGAGCCACGGAGCAGTATGTAAAGGACATACGGGTGAGGAGATTTGACAGTTATATATGCCAGTAGCCCCCGAGACTTAAAATAGTTAGGAGAACTGATTTAAGGATCATTTGTTATGCAGGATCTTACGGAAAAGAATACCCGACTGTCTCAAGAGCTTGAAGAGTGCAAGGCCCAGCTTGAGGCCGCACTAGCCGCCACAGGGGAGCCACATAGACCTCCTCCGGTAATATATACTTCGAAATATAAGTAGTTTGTGAAGTGCGGCATGTGTATAAGTCTGACAATAATATTGCAGATGGCGCCGGACTAGATCTGGACAAACAACAGCTCCTGCGCCGGTTAAAGGCCGGCGAGAACATGCTTACAAGGGTGAGGCAATAGGAAAATAATCTCCAGGATGCCAACACCCAGCTGGGTGAGGAACTAAAGGATGTTCGAGCCCAGCTGTCTGACTCCGTTAAGGAGAATCGGCGGCTTCGTCGCGGCATTTATATTAAGTGCTTGAGCGAACTTTTGAAAAGAAAAGTTTGGCGAGGAAGTCGACTAACAGAAATATGTCTGTAGGTATGCTCACAGGTCGTCCTGCAGAGGAAATGCCCGGTTCAACGGGTGACCTACTTGCCGAGCTGCTGCAACTGCACGAACAAGTTCGGCAGGTGATGAGAGGCGTCGCCCAGGCCTTGTGGCCATCCATCTCCCTACCCGAAGGCCTTGGAGAGCTTGCAGAGAGGCTTCAGGGAGCACGGCGGCGCTTCCGGCTATGGAAGATATCGGCCTGCCGTCAAGGCGCCAGGGAGGCCTGGGCCATGGTGAAGACGTGGTACACGAAGGCTGACCGAAACCACATGGCCGAGGTCGGACCTGTGGGGCCCGATGGGAAGGAGATCCCTGTGAGCTTAGTGTACGACCAAGTAGAGTTGGCCGCAAAGTATTCCCAGCGGGACTGTAAACTAGACAGCCTATTAGATGGTATTGAAGAGGAATACAATCAGTGAATTTGACTATGTAATTTAAAATGACATGTAAAATGCCTTCTAGCCGGATTGTAGATCGTTTGTCGTAGCGGACCTTTTCGCTTCAACCTCGGGACCCGACAGTCCAGAGTGTGTCCGAATACCCTCGCGGTTATGTAAGAACCCGGGCATGCGTGGAGACCAGGCGTAGGGGTCATGAGTGCTTTATCAGACAAGTGCCCAACTAGTTATGTTATATTACATGGTTAGTGAGAAACATCTTCCAGGGAGAATAGTTCCGTTAGGGGTTCCTTTCCCTGGGAGGCATGCCCTAAAGTGCATGTCCGGACTGCGAAAAAAGCAGAAAAACATCTGGGGGCAGATAAATGAATAAGTAAGAAATCATCTTTTGGTTCACCGACCGAATATTCCCTTAAGAACGCTAGCTTTCGGCTTCACCCAGTCTGAGGTACACGTCCGGCTGACCCGGAGGTAACAATCGCAGAGGTGCTCCCATTACCACCTAGCCGAACAATCGGGAACGTAGGGGTAAGCACAGGAGCCAGGCAACCCAGCTTGGCCTAAACTTAAGTCATATCGATGCATATAATGGTGAATAAAAGGTACATGTGGAAGTGTGACACATGTGTTGGGCATAAAGCCCGTATAAATAAGCTTCTGTTAAAGAAGCCCCCAGGTATACTGAGCGCGGATAACACGTCAAGTGTGTGCGAACAGTGCGCAAACGAGCATCCAACTGCTTCAGGAAAAGGGAGGGAGAAGGAGAGAAATAAAAGACAGTTAAAGTATAAAATATAGACGGAGTAAGGAGACGAACTCAGAGTCCAGCGCTAGGCGCAGAATCTTCGGAGACGGGCTGTGTTCCATGGGTTCGGCTCAAGTCGGTTATCCGATGCGTTCCGTAGACGGTACGCTCCGCCGATCAGGACTTGGTCGATGACGAAGGGACCCTCCCATTTGGGCTTGAGTTTGTCCTTTTTCTTGTCTGGCAGGCGTAGAACTAATTCACCAACATTGTAAGTTTTGGCCCGTACTTCTCTGCTTTGGTATCTTCGAGCCTGCTGTTGATAGAATGCGGAACGGGGTTTTTCCACGTCGCGCTCCTCCTCCAAGGCGCCCAAACTGTCCTGCTGATCGAGCTCGGCTTCTTTTTCTTCGTACATGCGCACGCGAGGTGAGTCATCAATTATGTCGCAGGGCAAAATTGCCTCTGCGCCGTACACCATAAAAAATGGTGTGAATCCGGTAGTGCGATTCAGCATGGTCCGTAGCCCCCAGAGTACGGAGTCGAGCTCCTCTACCCAGTGCGTATTAGATTCCTTGAGGGACCGCACTAGTCTGGGTTTAATGCCGCTCATGATTAGACCATTTGCTCGCTCGACTTGACCGTTAGTTTGAGGGTGATAGACTGAAGCGTAGTCGAGCTTGATGCCCATGTTGTTGCACCAGAGTTTGACCTCGTCGGCCATGAAGTTCGTGCCATTATCAGTGATGATGCTATGGGGGACGCCGTAACAGTGTACTACCCCTGATATGAAGTCTATCACCGGTCCGGATTCAGCCGTCTTAACAGGCTTTGCCTCTATCCATTTGGTGAATTTATCCGCCATGACCAATAGGTATTTTTTCTTGTGGGTTCCTCCTTTAAGGGGTCCAACCATATCAAGCCCCCAGACCGCGAACCTGGTTTGATTGTGAGAACTCATTAAAATATGACATGCTAAAGAGTTGATGTTGGAAAAGGAAGACAATGTAATGGGTTATGTTTTCTTATATTTGAAATAAATTATATTGTCATGGATCATCCAACATGTTGAGCTTGCCTTTCCCCCTCGTGCTAGCCAAATTCTTTGCACCAAGTAGAGATACTACTTGTGCTTCCAAATATCCTTAAACCCGGTTTTGCCATGAGAGTCCACCATACCTACATATGTATTGAGTAAGATTCTTCAAGTAAGTTGTCATTGTTGTATGCAATAAAAATTGCTCTCTAAATATGTATGATTTATTAGTGTGGAGAAAATAAGCTTTATACGATCTTGTGATATGAAAGCAATAAAAGCGACAGACTACATAATAAAGGTCCATATCACAAGTGGCAATATAAAGTGACGTTCTTTTGCATTAAGATTTCGTGCATCCAACCATAAAAGCCCATGACGACCTCTACTTCCCTCTGCGAAGGACCTATCTTTTAATATTGTCTTATACCCTGTACAAGGGTCATGGTGATCTTCACCTTTCCTTTTTATATTTTATCCTTTGGCAAGCACATTGTGTTGGAAAGACCCATATATATATATATATATATATATATATATATATATATATATATATATATATATATATCCAATTGGATGTAAGTTATCATGAACTATTATTGTTGACATTACCCTTGAGGTAAAAGGTTGGGAGGCAACACTATAAGCCCCTATCTTTCTCTGTGTCTAATTAAAACTCCATAACCATAAGTATTGTTTGAGTGTTAGCAATTGTGAAAAACTAAATGATAGTTGAGTATGTGGACTTGCTGAAAAGCTCTTATATTGACTCTTTCCGATGTTATGATAAATTGCAATTGCTTCAATGACCGAGATCATAGTTTGTTAGTTTTCAATGAAGTTTCTGATTCATGCTTGACATTGTGAATAGATTGTTACTTTAGCATAAGAAACCATATGACAATATATATATGTGTGTTGTTGTTATAAGAATGATCATGATGCCTGCATGCCCATATTTTATTTTATCGACACCTCTATCTCTAAACATGTGGACATATTTTTCGTTTCCGGCTTTCGCTCGAGGACAAGTGAGGTCTAAGCTTGGGGGAGTTGATATGTCCATTTTGCATCATGCTTTTATATCACCATTTATTGCATTATGGGCTCTTATTACACAATATGTCACAATACTTATGCCTATTCTCTCTTATTTTACAAGGTTTACATGAAGAGGGAGAATGCCGACAACTGGAATTCTGGGCTGGAAAAGGAGAAAATATTTGAAACCTATTCTGCACAACTCCAAAAGTCCTGAAACTTCATAGAGGCACCTTTTGGAATTAATAAAAAATACTGGCGAAAGAATCAACCAGAGGGGGCCCACACCCTAGCCACGAGGGTGGGGGGCGCGCCCTACCCCCTGGGTGCGCCCCCTGTCTCGTGGGCTCCCTGGCAGGCCTCCGGTGCCCATCTTATGCTATATGAAGTCTTTCACCCTGGAAAAAATCAGAAGGAAGCTTTCGGGA
>NW_021185382.1:0-1994 GCF_002162155.2 Triticum dicoccoides
CCAAGTCTCAACATTTTCAGAGTTCATTTTGTAGTGATTTTCATTTTCACGGTCATTTAGCTCTCTAAACAATTAGGTAAATCACCGAAAAACAACAAATGATGTCAGAACATGTTGGAAATTGATGACGTCGCTTTGAATGCTGCATACTGAACACAAAAGAAGTCCGGAGTTCAAATAAGTTTAAAAAACATTGAAGTGCCCGTGTAACAGATGAGTTCTTGTCCGAAACCCTGATACTCCGAAAGAGTTTGTCCAGTTTGTACACGTAGTGCGTCCAGTTTTTGCCGTGATCCTCTCTACTCTTTAGCACATGCTATGCGGGTGAAATGATGATACCATGCCAATTTTCAACATTTTCACAGTTCATTTCGTAGTGATTTTCAATTTCACGGTCATTTAGCTCTCTAAACAATTAGGTAAATGACCAAAAAACAACAAATGATGTCAGAACATGTTGGAAATTGATGACGTCCCTTTGAATGCTGCATACTGAACACAAAACAAGTCCGGAGTTCAAATAAGTTTAAAAAACATTGAAGTGCCCGTGTAACAGATGAGTTCTCGTCCGAAACCCTGATACTCCGAAAGAGTTTGTCCAGTTTGTACACGAAGTGCGTCCAGTTTTTGCCGTGACCCTCTCTACTCTTTAGAACATGCTATGCGGGTGAAATGATGATACCATGCCAAGTTTCAACATTTTCAGAGTTCATTTTGTAGTGATTTTCAATTTCACAGTCATTTAGCTCTCTAAACAATTACGTAAATGACCAAAAAACAACAAATGATGTCAGAACATGTTGGAAATTTATGACGTCGCTGTGAATGCTGCATACTGAACACAAAAGAAGTCAGTAGTTCAAATATGTTTAAAAAACATTGAAGTGCCCGTGTAACAGATGAGTTCTCGTCCGAAACCCTGATACTCCGAAAGAGTTTGTCCAGTTTGTACACGTAGTGCGTCCAGTTTTTGCCGTGATCCTCTCTACTCTTTAGCACATGCTATGCGGGTGAAATGATGATACCATGCCAATTTTCAACATTTTCACAGTTCATTTCGTAGTGATTTTCAATTTCACGGTCATTTAGCTCTCTAAACAATTAGGTAAATAACCGAAAAACAACAAATGATGTCAGAACATGTTGGAAATTGATGACGTCGCTTTGAATGCTGCATACTGAACACAAAAGAAGTCCGGAGTTCAAATAAGTTTAAAAAACATTGAAGTGCCCGTGTAACAGATGAGTTCTCGTCCGAAACCCAGATACTCCGAATGAGATTGTCCAGTTTGTACATGAAATGCGTCCAGTTTTTGCCGTGACCATCTCTATTCTTTTGCACATGCTATGCGGGTTAAATGATGATACCATGCCAAGTTTCAACATTTTCAGAGTTCATTTTGTAGTGATTTTCAATTTCGCGTTCATTTAGCTCTCTAAACAATTAGATAAATGACCAAAAAACAACAAATGATGTCAGAACATGTTGGAAATTGATGACGTCGCTTTGAATGCTGCATACTGAACATAAAAGAAGTCCACAGTTCAAATAAGTTCAAAAAACATTGAAGTGCCCGTGTAACAGATGAGTTCTCGTCCGAAACCCTGATACTCCGAAAGAGTTTGTCCAGTTTGTACACGAAGTGTGTCCAGTTTTTGCCGTGACCCTCTCTACTCTTTAGCACATGCTATGCGAGTGAAATGATGATACCATGCCAAGTCTCAACATTTTCAGAGTTCATTTTGTAGTGATTTTCAATTTCATGGTCATTTAGTTCTATAAACAATTAGGTAAATGACCGAAAAACAACAAATGATGTCAGAACATGTTGGAAATTGATGACGTCGCTTTGAATGCTGCATACTGAACACAAAAGAAGTCCGGAGTTCAAATAAGTTTAAAAACATTGAAGTGCCCGTGTAACAGATGAGTTCTCGTCCGAAACCCTGATACTCCGAAAGAGATTGTCCAGTTTGTACACGAAGTGCGTCCA
>NW_021185382.1:5598-6252 GCF_002162155.2 Triticum dicoccoides
AAGAAGTCCGGAGTTCAAATAAGTTTAAAAAACATTGAAGTTCCCGTGTAACAGATGAGTTCTCGTCCGAAACCCTGATACTCCGAAAGAGTTTGTCCAGTTTGTACACGAAGTGTGTCCAGTTTTTGCCGTGACCCTCTCTACTCTTTAGCACATGCTATGCGGGTGAAATGATGATACCATGCCAAGTCTCAACATTTTCAGAGTTCATTTTGTAGTGATTTTCAATTTCATGGTCATTTAGCTCTATAAACAATTAGGTAAATGACCGAAAAACAACAAATGATGTCAGAACATGTTGGAAATTGATGACGTCGCTTTGAATGCTGCATACTGAACACAAAAGAAGTCCGGAGTTCAAATAAGTTTAAAGAACATTGAAGTGCCCGTGTAACAGATGAGTTCTTGTCCGAAACCCTGATACTCCGAAAGAGTTTGTCTAGTTTGTACACGTAGTGCGTCCAGTTTTTGCCGTGATCCTCTCTACTCTTTAGCACATGCTATGCGGGTGAAATGATGATACAATGCCAATTTTCAACATTTTCATAGTTCATTTTGTAGTGATTTTTAATTTCACGGTCATTTAGCTCTCTAAACAATTAGGTAAATGACCGAAAAACAACAAATGATGTCAGAACATGTTGGAAATTGATG
>NW_021185382.1:10174-10886 GCF_002162155.2 Triticum dicoccoides
ATTTTGTGGTGATTTTCAATTTCACGGTCATTTAGCTCTCTAAACAATTAGGTAAATGACCGAAAAACAACAAATGATGTCAGAACATGTTGGAAATTGATGACGTCGCTTTGAATGCTCCATATTGAACACAAAAGAAGTCCGGAGTTCAAATAAGTTTAAAAACATTGAAGTGCCCGTGTAACAGATGAGTTCCCGTCCAAAACCCAGATACTCCGAAAGAGTTTGTCCAGTTTGTACATGAAGTTTGTCCAGTTTTTGCCGTGACCCTCTCTACTCTTTAGCACATGCTATGCGGGTGAAATGGTGATACCATGCCAAGTTTCAACATTTTCAGAGTTCATTTTGTAGTGATTTTCAATTTCACGGTCATTTAGCTCTATAAACAATTAGGTAAATGACCGAAAAACAACAAATGATGTCAGAACATGTTGGAAATTCATGACCTCGCTTTGAATGCTGCATACAGAACACAAAAGAAGTCCGGAGTTCTAATAAGTTTCAAAAACATTGAAGTGCCTGTGTAACAGATGAGTTCTCGTCCGAAACCCTGATACTCCGAAAGAGTTTGTACACGAAGTGTGTCCAGTTTTTGCCGTGACCCTCTCTACTCTTTAGCACATGCTATGCGGGTGAAATGATGATACCATGCCAAGTCTCAACATTTTCAGAGTTCATTTTGTAGTGATTTTCAATTTCATGGTCATTTAGC
>NW_021185383.1:0-1297 GCF_002162155.2 Triticum dicoccoides
TTTCGAAAACGTCTTTGGTGCCTCAATTCTAAACCGTTTAACTGAACTATCACGTAGTTATCAAAACGTGTATGTTCGATGTTCGAAACATCCACAAACGACGTTTGGGGTTCAGCACATTGAGCAGTGCATTAAGGACATAAGCTTTCCACTGTCCGCATAATCGCTACTTTCAACTTTCAACTATAATTTTCTCTAGGAACATATCTAAACAGTAGAACTATAGCGCGAGCTACGACATAATTTGCAAAGGGTCTTTTGACTATGTTCAAGATAATTAAGTTCATCTTATGAACTCCCACTCAGATAGACATCCCTCTAGTCATCTAAGTGATTACATGATCCGAGTCAAACTAGGCCGTGTCCGATCATCACGTGAGACGGACTAGTCATCATCGGTGAACATCTTCATGTTGATCGTATCTACTATACGACTCATGCTCGACCTTTCGGTCTCCGTGTTCCGAGGCCATGTCTGTACATGCTAGGCTCGTCAAGTTAACCCTAAGTGTTTTTGCTATGTAAAACTGTCTTACACCCGTTGTATGTGAACGTAAGGATCTATCACACCCGATCATCACGTGGTGCTTCGAAACGACGAACTGTAGCAACGGTGCACAGTTAGGGGAGAACACTTCTTGAAATTTTGTAAGGGATCATCTTATTTACTACCGTCGTTCTAAGCAAACAAGATGCATAAACATGATAAACATCACATGCAATCAAATAGAGTAGTGACATGATATGGCCAATATCATATAGCTCCTTTGATCTTCATCTTCGGGGCTCCATGATCATCTTGTCACCGGCATGACACCATGATCTCCATCATCATGATCTCCATCATCGTGCCTTCATGAAGTTGTCACGCCAACGACTACTTCTACTTCTATGACTAACGCGTTTAGCAATAAAGTAAAGTAGTTTACATGGCGTTCTTCAATGACACGCAGGTCATACAAAAAATAAAGACAACTCCTATGGCTCCTGCCGGTTGTCATACTCATCGACATGCAAGTCGTGAATCCTATTACAAGAACATGATCAATCTCATACATCACATATATCATTCATCACATCCTTTGGCCATATCACATCACATAGCATACCCTGCAAAAACAAGTTAGACGTCCTCTAATTGTTGTTGCATGTTTTACGTGGCTGCTATGGGTTTCTAGCAAGAACGTTTCTTACCTACGCATGAACCACAACGTGATATGCCAATTTCTATTTACCCTTCATAAGGACCCTTTTCATCGAATCCGATCCGACTAAAGTGGGAGAGACAGACACCCGC
>NW_021185384.1:0-3195 GCF_002162155.2 Triticum dicoccoides
GCACACTTCAGGTGCGGTACACAGCATAGCATACTGTAGAGCCTACATCTTATGCATAGGGGACGACCTTAGTCCTTTCTCTCTATTCTGCCATGGTCGAGCTTTAAGTCTTAACTTCATACCTTACAACTCAGGCAAGAACTCCTTCTTTGACTGATCCATCTTGAACACCTTCAAGATCACGTCAAGGCATGTGCTCATTTGAAAGTACTATTAAGCGTTTTGATCTATCCTTATAGATCTTGATGCTCAATGTTCAAGTAGCTTAATCCAGGTTTTCCATTGAAAACACTTTCCAAATAACCCTATATGCTTTCCAGAAATTCTACGTCATTTCCGATCATTAATATGTCAACAACATATACTCATCAGAAATTCTATAGTGCTCCCACTCACTTCTTTGGAAATACAAGTTTCTCATAAACTTTGTACAAACCCAAAATCTTTGATCATCATCAAAGCATACATTCCAACTCCGAGATGCTTACTCCAGTCCTTAAAAGGATCGCTGGAGCTAGCATACCTTTTAGCATCCTTAGGATCGACAAAACTTTTCTGATTGTATTGCATACAACCTTTCCTTACGAAAACTAGTAAGGAAACTTGTCTTGACATCCATCTGCCAGATTTCATAAATGCAGCTAATGCTAACATGATTCCGACGGACTTTAAGCATCGCTACGGATGAGAAAAACTCATCGTAGTCAACTCCTTGAACTTGTGAAAAACTTTTCGCCACAAGTCGAGCTTCATGGATGGTGACATTACCATCCACGTCCGTCTTCTTCTTAAAAGATCCATTTATCTCAATGGATTGCCGATCATCGGGCAAGTCCATCAAAGTCCATGCTTTGTTCTGATATATGGATACTATCTCGGATTTCATGGCTTCTAACCATTTGTCGGAATTCGGGCCCACCATCGCTTCTCCATAGCTCGTAGGTTCATTGTTGCCTAGCAACATGACCTTCAAGACAGGATCACCTTACCACTCCGAAGTAGTATGTGTCCTTGTCGTCCTACGAGGTTCGGTAGTGACTTGATCCGAAGCTTCATGATCACTATCATAAGCTTCCACTTCAATTGGTGTAGGTGCCACAGGAACAACTTTCTGTGCCCTGCCACACACTAGTTGAAGAGACGGTTCAATAACCTCATCAAGTTTCCACCATCCTCCCACTCAATTCTTTTAAGAGAAACTTTTCCTCGAGAAAGGACCCGATTCTAGAAACAATCCATATTGCTTTCGGATCTGAATTAGGAGGTATACCCAACTATTTTGGGTTTCCTATGAAGATGCATTTTATCCGCTTTGGGTTCGAGCTTATCAACCTGAAACTTTTTCATATAAGCGTCGCAGCCCCAAACTTTTAAGAAACGACAACTTAGGTTTCTCTAAACCATAATTCATACGGTGTCATCTCATCGGAATTACGTGGTGCCCTATTTAAAGTGAATGTGGTTGTCTCTAATGCCTAACCCATGAACGATAGTGGTAATTCGATAAGAGACATCATGGTACGCACCATATCCAATAGGGTGCAACTATGATGTTCGGACACACCATCACATTATGGCGTTCCAGGCGGTATTAATTGCGAAACAATTTCCACAATGTCTTAATTGTGTGCCAAAACTCGTAACTCAGATATTCATCTCTATGATCATATCATAGACATTTTATCCTCTTGTCACAATGATCTTCTACTTCACTCTGAAATTACTTGAACCATTCAATAATTCAGACTTGTGTTTCATCAAGTAAATATTCTCAACATCTACTCGAATCATCTGTGAAGTAAGATCATAATGATATTCACTGCATGCCTCAGCACTCATTGGTTTGGACACATCAAAATGTGTTACTTCCAACAAGTTGCTATCTTGTTCCATCTTACTGAAACCGAGGCTTTTCAGTCATCTTGCCCATGTGGTATGATTTGCATATCTCAAGTGATTCAAAATCAAGTGAGTCCAAACGATCCATTTGCATGGAGTTTCTTCATGCATATATACCAATAGATATGGTTCGCATGTCTCAAACTTTTCAAAAACGAGTGAGTCCAAAGATCCATCAACATGGAGCTTCTTCATGCGTTTTATACCAATATGACTTACACAGCAGTGCCACAAGTAAGTGGTACTATCATTACTATCTTATATCTTTTGGCATGAAAATGTGTATCACTACGATCGAGATTCAATAAACCATTCATTTTAGGTGTAAGACCATTGAAGGTATTATTCAAATAAACAGAGTAACCATTATTCTCCTTAAATGAATAACCGTATTTCGATAGACGTAATCCAATCATGTCTATGCTCAACGCAAACACCAAATAACAATTATTTAGGTTTAACACCAATCTCTTTGGTAGAGGGAGCGTGCGATGCTTGATCATATCAAGCTTGGAAAAACTTCCAACACATATCGTCAGCTCACCTTTAGCTAGTCTCCGTTTATTCCGTAGCCTTTATTTCGAGTTACTAACACTTAGCAACCGAACCGGTATCCAATACCCTGGTGCTACTAGGAGTACTAGTAAAGTACACATTAACATAATGTATATCCAATATACTTCTATCGACCTTGCCAGCCTTCTCATCTACCAAGTATCTAGGGTAATCTTGCTCCAGTGGTTGTTCCCCTTATTACAGAAGCACTTAGTCTCGGGTTTGGGTTCAACCTCGGGTTTCTTCACTAGAGCAGCAGCTGATTTGCCGTTTCATGAAGTATCCCTTCTTGCCCTTGCCCTTCTTGAAACTAGTGGTTCCACCAACCATCAACAATTGATGCTCCTTCTTGATTTCTACTTTCGCAGTGTCAAATATCGCGAATACCTCAAGGATCATCATATCTATCCCTGATATGTTATAGTTCATCACGAAGCTCTAACAGCTTGGTGGCAATGACTTTGGAGAACCATCACTGTCTTATCTGGAAGATCAACTCCCACTTGATTCAAGTGATTGTTGTACTCAGACAATCTGAGCACAAGCTCAACAATTTAGCTTCTCTCCTTAGTTTGCTGGTTAAGAAGATCGTCGGAGGTCTTATACCTCTTGACGTGGGCACGAGCCTGAAATCCCAATTTCAGCCCTCAAAACATCTCATATGTTTCGCGATGTTTCAAAAACATCTTTGGTGCCTCAATTCTAAACCATTTAACTGAACTATCACGTAGTTATCAAAAC
>NW_021185385.1:0-11291 GCF_002162155.2 Triticum dicoccoides
CCGCCCCTGCGCGCCGGCGCCCTTGCCGCCCCCGCCGTCGCCGTCGCCAGCCGCCCCCGCCGTTGCTGTCCAGCGCCGCCCCCGCCGTCGCTGTCAGCGCCGCCCTAGTTAATTTTTATTTTGTTAATTATGTTTTCTTTAATTTTTATTAGATTTTTTTACATGTTTTTAGATTTTCATATATGTATGTATGTATTTTTTAGATATATGTATTTTTTACATGTTTTTTGTATGTATGTATGTTTTTTTTTCATTTGTAATTAATGATGTTTTAAAGTATACATATATGCAAGTTAGATTTAGTATATTTTAGGTTAGTTTAATTTTTAAATATCTAGCTAGGAAAGGAAGAAGATTTAGTACATTAAAGGTAGAAGAGTTTTATCTATATATGTTCTTTGATTTAGTACGTACATTTTAGGTTAGTTTAATTTTTAGAAAAAATTTAAATATCTAGCTAGGAAAGGAAGAAGAAGAAAAAAGAATGAGAGGAGAAAAAGGAAAATAAGAAGAGGAAGAAAGGAGAAGAAGGGGAAAGGAAGAAGAGGAGAAATAAATAAGAAGAGGAAAAAAGAAGAAAAAGAAGAGGTTCTATTTTTTTCTTCTTTCTCCTCTATTCCTTTCTTCTTCTCCTTTTTTTTCTTCTTTTTTTTCTTCGATTGCTTCTCTTCTATTCCTTTCTTCTTCTCCTCTTGTCAGGACCCCGACTCGATGTCACATCGATCTAGCTGGTAACACCTCATATCACTTTGCGGCCTCACGCACGGTATCCCCACGGGTGTCGTCTTACCTTTTCCCGGGACCGTTTGCGCCTTTTGGCTCACGTATATGATAGTGTCGCTAGCATCCATATGATAAAGAGCCCGGGCTGACATGACTAGTCGTAAACCCAAAGTGGCACAGACTTACAGGGACAGGCATCCATGACCCAGCTACGAACGTGTCGGTCATCAGCAAGTGGGTCCGGGCTGTAGCACTGGGCTAGCAGGACTCCGGTAAACCGGGCTGTAGTGGGCTAACAGGACTCCGGTACTCAAAGCGTGACATTTCCCCGAAGGGACAGACACAGGAACGAAGAAGGACACATGCCGGCCAGCCTAAGTGTTCCAGAGCAGTAGCAAGCTACCATGGCTCAGCGGTAACACTAGGAGACATTTCCCGGTAAGAGAGGCTACTAAAGATAAACAACTAGATAGTCAGATCCCACACATACCAAGCATTTCAATCATACACACAATATGCTCGATATGTGCAAATACAACGAAGCATCACAACATGACTCTATGACACAAGTACTTTATTTAAGGCTCAGTGAGCCATACATAACATACACAAAGGTACGGGTCTCACGACCCCACATACAAGTCATACAGTCATACCAACCAGCAGCGGAAGTAACTTGTCTGAGTACAGACAACTAGTAAAATAAAAGAGGCTTGGAAAGCCTAGCTATACTACGTGGTCCTTCACAAGCTCAGGGTCACCACCTGGGTCTTTAGCCTACTCGTTGATGTCAACGTCTACATAGAACCCATCAGAAGGGGTTGCAGCGTCTTCTGTAAAAATGTAGATTATAGCAACATGAGTACAAAGGTACTCAGCAAGACTTACATCAGATCCTACATACATGCATAGTATCAAGAAGGGTTGGTGGAGTTATTGCAGCAAGCCAGCTTTGACTCTTGGCTAGGCTAACCTACGATACTCTAACTTGAAATGGTTTTGCGCACACGAGTCCACTACTCACCACTTCAATACACTACCGAGGATCCGCCTCCGTCTTCCTACGGAAGAGCCATCCTCGGCACTCACACTTATCTTGAGGTTTTTAACAGTTTCCATTTACTTGTCTATGAACTGTATAGGCAACCAAGTAGTCCTTTACCGCGAACGCGGCTATTCGAATAGATCATGTTAACCCTGCAGGGGGTACTTCTTCATACACGCTCTCACCACTTACCGTCGTTTACACGACATGTACTCGGCAACCTTCAAGCGGAAGCCCAACGTGGGTGTCGGCCACGACCTACCTAATCACCTAAGCCTCCAGTCCAGGTTTATCGCCTATCCAGGTTCCATCCGCAGGGAGTCCGGCCGAGGTTTCCCATACGGCCCCGAACGATGTGAACAGGGTTCCCGAGATACCTAACGGGTATTCGGTACACCCGGCCACGTACCTACCGCATCACAGCCCACCCCTACGGTCAGCGCTGTCCACGGCCTCCAGTAGGCTACAAACACCAGAAACTACTTGCAACTCCTGGACGGAGAACTAGGGTGAATAAGAAGTCGAGAGGGTCCATTGGTTTCGGGCCCAATGCATGGTAGTAGCTGATTCTTAAATCACACATACAGATCTCAGTGCTTAAGGTCGGCTTCAATGAAACAACCCACCATGTACTCCTACATGGCCTCTCATCGATACCTTTACCAAATCGTGTTCACCACACCACTCTCATTACCGACATAATCGTTTCACTCTAGCCCATCACCTAGATGAACCAGACCTGACACGACTCTAAGCATAGCAGGCATAGCAAGGTAGGAACAACACATACATATGGCTCAATCAACTCCTACACATGCTAGTGGGTTTCATCTAGTTACTGTGGCAATGACAGGTCATGCAGAGGAAATGGGTTCAACTACCGTAGCACACAGCAGTTTGAATCGCGTTGTCTTAATGCAGTAAAAGAGAGCAGGAGCGAGAACATGGGATTGTATCGATATGATCAAATGGTTGGTTGCTTGCCTGATGGTTCGATGCACGGATACGGTTCTTCGTTAGGGTAGTCACGGTACTCCTCGGGGACAGATCCTGTCGTAAAGGATAACGATACACAGGCATCACCAAACAATGTGCAACAATATGATGCATGCATGAAACATGGCAATATGAGTGTGTTGGGCTAATGCAACTAAAGCTACCAACGCTGTCAGGACCCCGACTCGATGTCACATCGATCTAGCTGGTAACACCTCATATCACTTTGCGGCCTCACGCACGGTATCCCCACGGGTGTCGTCTTACCTTTTCCCGGGACCGTTTGCGCCTTTTGGCTCGCGTATATGAAAGTGTCGCTAGCATCCATATGATAAAGAGCCCGGGCTGACATGACTAGTCGTAAACCCAAAGTGGCACAGACTTACAGGGACAGGCATCCATGACCCAGCTTCGAACGTGTCGGTCATCAGCAAGTGGGTCCAGGCTGTAGCACTGGGCTAGCAGGACTCCGGTAAACCGGGCTGTAGCGGGCTAACAGGACTCCGGTACTCAAAGCGTGACATTTCCCCGAAGGGACAGACACAGGAACGAAGAAGGACACATGCCGGCCAGCCTAAGTGTTCCAGAGCAGTAGCAAGCTACCATGGCTCAGCGGTAACACTAGGAGACATTTCCCGGTAAGAGAGGCTACTAGAGATAAACAACTAGATAGTCAGATCCCACACATACCAAGCATTTCAATCATACACACAATATGCTCGATATGTGCAAATACAACGAAGCATCACAACATGACTCTATGACACAAGTACTTTATTTAAGGCTCAGTGAGCCATACATAACATACACAAAGGTACGGGTCTCACGACCCCACATACAAGTCATACAGTCATACAAACCAGCAGCGGAAGTAACTTGTCTGAGTACAGACAACTAGTAAAATAAAAGAGGCTTGGAAAGCCTAGCTATACTACGTGGTCCTTCACAAGCTCAGGGTCACCACCTGGGTCTTTAGCCTACTCGTTGATGTCAACGTCTACATAGAACCCATCAGAAGGGGTTGCAGCGTCTTCTGTAAAAATGTAGATTATAGCAACATGAGTACAAAGGTACTCAGCAAGACTTACATCAGATCCTACATACATGCATAGTATCAGGAAGGGTTGGTGGAGTTATTGCAGCAAGCCAGCTTTGACTCTTGGCTAGGCTATCCTACGATACTCCAACTTGAAATGGTTTTGCGCACACGAGTCCACTACTCACCAATTCAATACACTACCGAGGATCCACCTCCGTCTTCCTACGGAAGAGCCATCCTCGGCACTCACACTTATCTTGAGGCTTTTAACAGTTTCCATTTACTTGTCTATGAACTGTATAAGCAACCAAGTAGTCCTTTACCGCGGACGCGGCTATTCGAATAGATTATGATAACCCTGCAGGGGTGTACTTCTTCATACACGCTCTCACCACTTACCGTCGTTTACACGACATGTACTCGGCAACCTTCAAGCGGAAGCCCAACGTGGGTGTCGGTCACGACCTACCTAATCACCTAAGCCTCCAGTCCAGGTTTATCGCCTATTCAGGTTCCATCCGCAGGGAGTCCGGCCGAGGTTTCCCATACGGCCCCGAACGATGTGAACAGGGTTCCCGAGATACCTAACGGGTATTCGGTACACCCGGCCACGTACCTACCGCATCACAGCCCACCCCTACGGTCAGCGCTGTCCACGGCCTCCAGTAGGCTACAAACACCAGAAACTACTTGCAACTCCTGGACGGAGAACTAGGGTGAATAAGAAGCCGAGAGGGTCCATTGGTTTCGGGCCCAATGCATGGTAGTAGCTGATTCTTAAATCACACATACAGATCTCAGTGCTTAAGGTCGGCTTCAATGAAACAACCCACCATGTACTCCTACATGGCCTCTCATCGATACCTTTACCAAATCGTGTTCACCACACCACTCTCATTACCGACATAATCATTTCACCCCAGCCCATCACCCAGATGAACCAGACCTGACACGACTCTAAGCATAGCAGGCATAGCAAGGTAGGAACAACACATACATATGGCTCAAGCAACTCCTACACATGCTAGTGGGTTCCATCTAGTTACTGTGGCAATGACAGGTCATGCAGAGGAAATGGGTTCAACTACCGTAGCACACAGCAGTTTGAATCGCGTTGTCTTAATGCAGTAAAAGAGAGCAGGAGCGAGAACATGGGATTGTATCGATATGATCAAATGGTTGGTTGCTTGCCTGATGGTTCGATGCACTGATATGGTTCTTCGTTAGGGTAATCACGGTACTCCTCGGGGGCAGAACCTGTCGCAAAGGACATCGATACACAACCATCACCAAACAATGTGCAACAATATGATGCATGCATGAAACATGGCAATATGAGTGGGTTGGGCTAATGCAACTAAGAACAGAGGGGTTTGAACAAATTTGAATCAAGGATTCAAATTTTAAGTTCAAATATGGCCTTTTAAAGTGCTTTTCCTTGTTCTGCTTAAAACATCAATTTAACTTGTTTGATCATGCATGAAAATAGTACAGATGGATAGATTGGATTTTTCTGATCATTTTTCATATATATTTTGTCCAATTTGGAGTTACAGAATAAAAGTTATGAATTTTTGAAGTTTAAATAATATTCTGGAATTTCCTGATTTAAATTAAATCCAGAAATTATAGTTATTGCGCCAGCATGACGTCAGCATGACGTCAGTGGTCAACTGCGGCTGGCTGGAGTCAAACCTGACGTGTGGGGCCCACACGTCAGTGACAGGGGGGTTAAACAGGGTTAAATTAATTCTAATTACTGATTAGTGGCGCTGGGGCCCACTGGTCAGTGTCAGGGGTTAACTAACAGTGGTTAGCGCTAATCTAACCATCTGACCGACAGGGCCCACGCGTCAGTGACCCTCGGGGTCAAACCCCAGGTCGGACAAGTCAAACCCCACCGGCGACATGACGCCGGCGAGGCCCGAGACGGCGGCGAAAGTGCTTTTTGCCATTCCGGCAACCAAATGGACGGCGGAAGGCATCTACGTGTTGCTGAGGTTGAGCCGCGACTATTGGTGGTGGTGGTTGGGCTCGGGGTGGCCCGAGTTGACGGCGGCGAGCTCGGCTACGGCGGCCGGAGTTCGGGTGCGGTCAGAACCGACGTTGCAGGGGGCTTGGGGAGGCGTTAGTGCGTGCTATGTGCTCCTAGTGAGGTGTGGAGCACGATGGTGTGCTCGGTTGGGTGCTACGGTGACCGTGGCCACGACGGCGACATCGCCGGCGGCGTGGAGCTCTCGGCCAAGGTGGGGCTAGGGCCTAGAGGTCGGGAGAGACCAGGGGAGAAGGGGGAAACGATCCGGGGGCTCACCGCGGGGCTGCAGAGGTGGTTAGCGGGCTCGGGGACGCGCTGGAGACGACGAATTCGACGGCGACGATGATCGGAGCCCGAAGAGGGGAACGGCGACGTGGCGGCGATGCAGGGCTTCCGGGGAGCTGTGGAGCGGTGGGGAGGAAGAGGAGGTCGAGGCGGAGCTCCTGAGCTAGTCGGGGGAGCGAGGGGTGGCCGGAGTCGGTTGCTATGGCGAACGGCGGCGACGGTGGTGTTCGGCCGTGTGAGAGAGAGAGCGAGAGAGAGGAAGGAAGAGCCGGGAGAGAGTGAGAGAGAGCAGGGGGGGATCGGGACGGCCTGCGGGAGTCGTCCACGCGGCCAGGAGCTCGTCGGCAAGCAGGAGGTGGCCGCGCGGCCGTGCGCGCGCGAGCACGCAGCAGCTTCGGGGCGAGGGGAGGAAGACGACGGAGAGCTGCAGTGGTGGGCTGGGCCGGCTGCTGGGCCGGCCAGCTGGCTGGGCCGCACAGGGAGAAGCCCAGGTAAGTTTCTCCCTTTTTTTTTTCTGTTTTCTAATTTCTGACATTTGTTTTGATTTAAATAATATATTAAATCATTTATTTAACTTATGCCAATTTTTGCAGGGGCTAGATATATTATTCCAGAGCTCCTGTATAATTGGCATAATATTTGGACATATATTAATATATATAGAAATATATTTCCAAAGCAAATATTTATACATTAATTCCAAATGCCCAAAATAAATGTCCATGAGCCACTAAAAATATTGGTTTGATTTTTATCTCTGTCCAATATTTTCAGAGAGCAACATGAGCATTTTCTTGGACCCTTTTGGAGAAATTTTTATTTGGATCATTTTCAAAATGATTCTGAGGGTTTCACAGATCCCCATTTCAAGTTTCTGATGAAAGAGTAGACATGATGCAACACTCTAATGCATAACTAGCTAGGGTGTGACAACTCACCCCCACTCAAAAGAATCTCGTCCCGAGATTTGGGTTCCTCCGAGAAGAAGGCGGGATATTCAAGTCGAAGACGATCCTCCCTTTCCCAAGTTGCTTCATCCTCAGAATGGTGCGACCATTGAACCTTGAGAAACTTGATATTATGACGTCGCGTGGTACGTTCGGCCTGATCGAGGATACAAATGGGGTACTCTTGATATGTAAGATCATCTTGGAGATCAAGCGTTTCGTGGTCCACTTCACGGATAGGATCCGAGAAGCAACGCCTGAGTTGAGAAACGTGGAAGACATCGTGAACTCTGGAGAGGTGCGGAGGTTGTTCCAACTGGTAGGCAACTTCTCCTCGTTTGGCAAGAATGCGAAAAGGTCCAATGTAACGAGGAGCCAATTTGCCTTTGATACCGAAACGATGGGTTCCCTTCAGAGGGGTGACCCGAAGATAAGCCTTCTCGTCAACCTCGGAAGTCACAGCCTTATGTTTTCGGTCATATTGACTCTTTTGACGGGATTGGGCTGTTTCAACTTTTCACGAACGATACGAACTTGTTCTTCTGCTTCCTGAATCATGTCCGGGCCAAAGAATTTTCTTTCCCCGGTCTCTGACCAGTTAAGGGGTGTTCGACATCGTCGTCCATAGAGAACTTCAAAAGGGGCTTTACCCAAGCTAGATTGATAGCTGTTGTTGTAAGCGAATTCGGCAAATGGAAGGCACTTCTCCCAGTCCATTCCGAATGAGATAACAGAGGCTCGAAGCATGTCTTCTAGAATCTGGTTGACGCGTTCCACTTGACCACTCGACTGAGGGTGGAAGGCGGTGCTAAAGGAGAGACGGGTTCCCATAGCATTTTGGAAACTTTCCCAAAATCGAGAGGTGAAGAGACTTCCTCGATCCGAGTTAATTTCCAAAGGAACACCATGGAGAGACACTATGCGGGAGATGTACAAATCTGCCAGCTGACTAGCGGTTATACTCTCACGAACAAGTAAGAAGTGGGCTACTTTGGAAAGACGATCGACCACGACGAAAATAGCATTATTCCCTCTCTTGGTCCTGGGAAAACCGGTAATGAAATCCATACCAATTTTATCCCATTTCCATTCAGGAATAGCTAAGGGTTGAAGGGTGCCAGCAGGCCGTTGATGCTCTGCTTTTACACGACGACAGACGTCGCAATTAGCAATATACTGAGCAATTTCTCTCTTCATCCTAGTCCACCAGAACCTCTGGCGTAGGTCCTGATACATCTTAGTACTACCGGGATGAATAGTGAGAGGAGATTCATGAGCTTCCTTAAGGATTAATCGCCTTAGGTTGCGCACTTTGGGAACTACTAGTCGATTCCCGAAGTATACGACTCCTTGATCATTAATGGAGAAACAATCCGCAATTCCTTTCTGAATGTTCCTCTTGATGCGGGAGATTCCCGGATCTACCTCCTGTGCTTTGATAATTTGATCCGTAAGGGTAGGTTTTGCCACCAAGGTGGAGAGAAAACCTTGAGGAACAATGTGAAGGTTAAGCTTCCGAAATTCCTCATGGAGAAGCGGTTGACTTTGTTGTAACATCAGGTTGTTACAATAAGATTTACGACTTAGCGCATCAGCCATGACGTTGGCTTTCCCTGGGGTGTAGGTTATTCCTAAGTCGAAGTCGGTGATCAATTCAACCCAACGTCTCTGCCTGAGATTCAAATTTGGTTGGGTGAAAATATACTTCAGACTTTGGTGATCAGTGAATATTTCGCAACGATTACCGAGGAGGTAATGTCGCCAGGTCTTAAGTGCATAGACTACGGCTGCAAGCTCTAGATCATGAGTAGGATAATTCTCCTCATGTGGGTGCAATTGCCGTGAAGCGTAGGCAATTACGTGTCGATCTTGCATGAGAATGCAACCTAGTCCTTGTCGCGAGGCGTCGCAGTAGATAACAAAGTCCTTGGAGAAGTCTGGCGGTACCAGCACGGGAGCAGAAGTCAGGCGTCTTTTCAGTTCCTGAAAGCTGTGCTCACATTGTGGAGTCCATTCGAACTTCTTATCTTTCTTGAGGAGTTCGGTTAGAGGTTTGGCAACCTTGGAGAAGTTCTCGACAAAGCGACGACAATAGCTCGCTAAGCCTAGAAAACTCCGAACTTGCTTGACTGATTCAGGTGGAGTCCAGTTAAGGACGGCTTGAACTCGCTCAGGGTTAACAGCAATACCTTTACCAGATATTACATGACCCAGATAGGTCACTTCTGACAACCAGAATTCACATTTAGAAAATTTGGCATAAAGGCGATGCTCTCGAAGTTTCTTCAACACTAGCCTTAGATGTTCGGCATGTTCTTCCTCATTCTTGGAGTAGATGAGTATATCATCGAGATAAACTACGACGAATTTATCCAAATACTCCATGAAGATTGAGTTCATTAACCGAGAAAAGGTGGCTGGAGCGTTGGTTAAACCGAAGGACATGACGGTGTACTCGTATTGGCCATAACGAGTAACAAAGGCCGTTTTAGGAATGTCCCCGTTTCTGATTTTGATTTGATGGTAGCCCAACCTCAAATCCATCTTGGAGAAGACTGAGGATCCAGCGAGCTGATCATACAGGTCGTTGATCCTGGGAAGCGGGTATTTGTTCTTGATTGTGACCAAGTTGACAGGTCGGTAATCTACAACCATCCGGTCCGTACCATCCTTCTTCTTGACGAATAGGACGGGGCAAGCCCACGGAGATGAGCTAGGTCGGATGAAACCCTTTTTCAAGGACTCATCGAGTTGTTTCTTAAGCTCGGCTAGTTCTAGTGGTGCCATCTTATAAGGTCTTCTAGCAATCGGAACGGTTCCTGGAATGAGGTCTATTACAAACTCAACATCTCTGTCAGGTGGAACACCTGGCAATTCCTCTGGAAAGACATCCGGGAAGTCACGGACTACCGGAACGTCCTCAAGGTCTGGCAAAGGGCTGGCGTTAAGAGAATATAATTTTCGCTTGGCTATTCGGGTCAAGACATTGACTATCTTCCCCGAAGGATGGGTGAGTTGAACAGTCCTAGAGAAGCAATCAATTTGGGCATGATGAGCCGACATCCAGTCCATACCCAGAATGATATTAATATCTGAAGATTTAAGGGCTATCAAAGACGCGAGGAAAACAAGTCTGTCGACTTGGATTTCATTTCCATAGCTTACCCTAGAGGTCTGCCATCTAGACCCAGGGGTAGAGATTTCCATAGTGGATGGCATGTCACAGAATGCAACGTTATGCAAACGAGCATAATTTTCAGATATAAAGGAATGAGAGGCTCCTGTATCGAAAAGGACAGATGCCGGGTGGCAATTAACAAGAAGCGTACCGAGAACGACGTTGGGATCCTCTTGAGATTCTTCGGCAGAGACACAGTTGACATGGCCACGTGAAGCGGTGACCGGCTTGGCGTGGAATACTTTTCCTGTCGGCTTGCCACGGCCAACAGCTTTAGCAGATTGATTGGGGTTGGTCTGGGGGCACTCACGCATATAGTGACCAGATTCCCCACACTTGAAACAAGTCACGGAACTGGTACGTGGAGGAACATTATTGGTTGGACCCCCATAGGGCTTGGCTGGAGCAGACTGTTGTACAGGGCGAGGCGCCTGGAAAGATGGCCTCGGTGTGAACCTGGGTGGCAGGGCGGTGTTGGGTACCCACACGCGGCGCTTCTGAGGACCAGCACCGGATGAGGAACCCATGTCACGTCCATGCTTGCGTGTTGCGTCATAGTCAGTCTGACCAGTTTCAGCACTGATGGCTTTGTTGACCAGTTTCGAAAAAGATGTGCACTCATGCAGACGGAGGTCGCGGCGAAGCTCAGGACTAAGTCCCTTACGGAACCTTGCTTGCTTCTTGGCGTCAGTAGACACTTCCTCAGTTGCATATCGGGCGAGATTACCAAACTCCCTGCTATAGGCATCCACAGAAAGTCGGCCTTGGGTGAAACTGCAAAATTCTTCACGTTTACGGTCCATGAGACCCTCCGGAATGTGATGTTCACGGAAAGCCTCGCTGAATTCAGCCCAAGTAGTGACATGGCCCGCTGGGCGCATAGCTCCATAATTCTCCCACCATAGACTGGCGGGGCCTTCAAGATGATATGCAGCAAAGGTGACCTTGTCAGCCTCCGCTACCAGCGCGGAACGCAGTTTGTGAGAGATACTGCGAAGCCAGTCATCAGCGTCGAGAGGCTCGACGGAGTGGTGGAACGTGGG
>NW_021185386.1:0-936 GCF_002162155.2 Triticum dicoccoides
GATGACCCTGGTGACGATGTTGAGGGCGAGAAACCCAGGAAGAGGGTTCCCGCCAAGGTGATGTGGTATGCTCCTATAATACCACGGTTGAAACGTCTGTTCAGGAACAAAGAGCATGCCAAGTTGTTGCGATGGCACAAAGAGGACCGTAAGTCGGACGGGGAGTTGAGACACACCGCAGATGGAACGCAATGGAGAAAGATCGACAGAGAGTTCAAAGATTTTGCAGCTGACGCAAGGAACATAAGATTTGGTCTAAGTACAGATGGCATGAATCCTTTTGGCGAGCAGAGCTCCAGCCATAGCACCTGGCCCGTGACTCTATGCATCTACAACCTTCCTCCTTGGTTGTGCATGAAGCGGAAGTTCATTATGATGCCAGTGCTCATCCAAGGTCCGAAGCAACCCGGCAACGACATCGATGTGTACCTAAGGCCATTAGTTGATGAACTTTTACAGCTGTGGGGCAGACCTGGTGTCCTTGTGTGGGATGAGCACAAAAAAGAGGAATTTAACCTACGAGCGTTGCTTTTCGTAACCATCAACAATTGGCCTGCTCTTAGTAACCTTTCGGGACTGTCAAATAAGGGATACAATGCATGCACGCACTGCTTACATGAGACTGAAAGTGTACATTTGCCAAATTGTAAGAAGAACGTGTACCTTGGGCATCGTCGATTTCTTCCGAAAATTCATCCAGTAAGAAAGAAAGGCAAGCATTACAACGGCAAGGCAGATCACCGGCCGAAGCCTGCGGAACGCACTGGTGCTGAGGTATTTGATATGGTCAAGGATTTGAAAGTCATCTTTGGAAAGGGTCCTGGCGGACAATCAGTTCCGAAGGGAGCTGACGGGCACGCAGCCATGTGGAAGAAGAAATCTATATTCTGGGAGCTAGAATATTGGAAAGTCCTAGAAGTCCGCTCTGCAATCGAC
>NW_021185387.1:0-1624 GCF_002162155.2 Triticum dicoccoides
TGTCATTCATGCGCTAAAACAGTGGCGACATTACCTACTCGGTAATCGCTGCGAGATCTTCACTGACCACCAAAGTCTGAAGTATCTGTTTACTCAGCCAGACCTGAACCTCCGTCAGCAGAGATGGATGGAGACTGTTGCAGACTTTGATTTGGGTATTTCCTATACACCAGGCAAGGCTAATGTAATGGCTGATGCCTTGAGCCGCAAGTCTTACTGCAACCACCTCCAGGTTCACAAAGTCCAGCCCTCACTTGTTGAAGAATTCAGAAAGCTAAACCTCCATATTGTTCCTCCGGGTGCACTCGCTCCCCCTCCTCCGGAGTTCCGCAAGATGAATCTCCGTGTTGTTTCCCAGGGTTCCCTCTATACCCTGGCTGTTGAACCCGATCTCGTGGGCACCATAAAGACAATGCAGGGATTTGACTCTGAAGTCTACAAGATTAAGCAAGACCTCAAAGAAGGAAGTTCCTCATCCTTCACTATTGCTGATAATGGCGCCTTGTACTTCAAAGGCCGCCTAGTGGTGCCGTGTAAGAAGGAAAACCTGAATATGACTCAGGAGGTTATGAAAGAAGCTCATGATACGCCTCTATGTATCCATCCTGGTAGTACGAAGATGTATCAAGACATTCGTCAGAGATTCTGGTGGTCTAACATGAAGCAAGACATTGCTCGTTATGTTGCTGAATGTGACGTTTGCCGTCGTATCAAAGCAGAACATCAAAGGCCTGCTGGAACTCTGCAACCTATATCTATTCCTGAATGGAAATGGGACCACGTCGAGATGGACTTCGTTACTGGACTTCCCAAATCGCAAAAGGGTAATGATGCTATTCTTGTCGTCATTGACCGACTTTCTAAGGTTGCACATTTTCTGGCGGTCAAAGAAACGATCACTGCTAGTCAGCTTGCAACTCTCTACATGTCCAGAATTGTTTCGCTTCACGGTATTCCACTGGTTATCAGTTCAGACCGTGGCAGTTTATTCACTTCAAGATTCTGGGCAAGTTTCCAAGAAGCTATGGGCACTCATCTGTCTTTCAGCACTGCTTTTCATCCTCAGTCACAAGGGCAAGTTGAACGTGTCAACCAAGTTCTCGAAGACATGCTTCGAGCTTGTGTTATTTCCTTCGGCAAGAAATGGGAGGAATCTCTTCCGTATGCTGAGTTTTCTTATAATAATAGCTATCAAGCTAGTCTGAAGATGGCCCCCTTCGAAGTGTTATATGGACGAAAGTGCCGAACCCCTCTGAACTGGTCAGAAACTGGGGAACGTCCACTCTTTGGTCCGGATATTATCCAACATGCCGAAGATCAAGTCCGCATTATTCGCGAGAATCTCAAGACTGCTCAGTCACGCCAAAAGAGTAATTATGACCGTCATCATAAAGACATGGTCTATCAACCTGGCGAGAAGGCCTATCTTCGAGTTACACCAATGAAGGGTGCTCACCGCTTCGGGATCAAAGGGAAGCTAGCTCCCCGCTATATTGGTCCTTTCACTATCCTCGAGAGGCGTGGAAAAGTGGCATATCAATTGGAGCTTCCGCCGAACCTTTCTCAGGTTCACGATGTGTTCCATGTGTCACAACTCCGCCGTTGCTTCAAGGACCCAATCCGA
>NW_021185388.1:0-1142 GCF_002162155.2 Triticum dicoccoides
TCTAGTGCAAGTGGGAGACTGAAGGAAATATGCCCTAGAGGCAATAATAAAGTTATTATTTATTTCCTTATTTCATGATAAATGTTTATTATTCATGCTAGAATTGTATTAACCGGAAACATAATACATGTGTGAATACATAAACAAACAGAGTGTCACTAGTATGCCTCTACTTGACTAGCTCGTTAATCAAAGATGGTTATGTTTCCTAACCATGAACAAAGAGTTGTTATTTGATTAACGAGGTCACATCATTAGGTGAATGATCTGATTGACATGACCCATTCCATTAGCTTAGCACCCGATCGTTTAGTATGTTGCTATTGCTTTCTTCATGACTTATACATGTTCCTATGACTATGAGATTATGCAACTCCCGTTTACCGGAGGAACACTTTGGGTACTACCAAATGTCACAACGTAACTGGGTGATTATAAAGGAGTACTACAGGTGTCTCCAATGGTCGATGTTGGGTTGGCGTATTTCGAGATTAGGATTTGTCACTCCGATTGTCGGAGAGGTATCTCTGGGCCCTCTCGGTAATACACATCACATAAGCCTTGCAAGCATTACAACTAATATGTTAGTTGTGAGATGATGTATTATGGAACGAGTAAAGAGACTTGCCGGTAACGAGATTGAACTAGGTATTGGATACCGACGATCGAATCTCGGGGAAGTAACATACCGATGACAAAGGGAACAACGTATGTTGTTATGCGGTCTGACCGATAAAGATCTTCGTAGAATATGTAGGAGCCAATATGGGCATCCAGGTCCCGCTATTGGTTATTGACCGGAGACGTGTCTCGGTCATGTCTACATTGTTCTCGAACCCGTAGGGTCCGCACGCTTAAGGTTACGATGACAGTTATATTATGAGTTTATGCATTTTGATGTACCGAAGGTTGTTCGGAGTCCCGGATGTGATCACGGACATGACGAGGAGTCTCGAAATGGTCGAGACATAAAGATTGATATATTGGAAGCCTATGTTTGGACATCGGAAGTGTTCCGGGTGAAATCGGGATTTTACCGGGTTACCGGGAGGTTACCGGAACCCCCCGGGAGCCATATGGGCCATCATGGGCCTTAGTGGAAAGGAGAAAGGGGCAGCCCAAGGGGGCTGCGCGCCTCCCCC
>NW_021185389.1:0-1232 GCF_002162155.2 Triticum dicoccoides
ATTTATGAAGTGGCATCTTGTATATTTCGTCCAAGGCTTCATGCACCCATTATGGTGGCTTCAAAGTCCTGAAATCATCACTTGTAACTCCGTTCTTGTTCCCCTTGCGCATGCCATCATCTCCATGCTTGTTCTTGCTCCAATGTTCATCCTTCTCCAAGCTAGGCCCTTCATTTGTAAGCAAAACAAATGTATCCAATTTAGGCAGCATCATATTCTCATGAACATTAGAATCATTACCAAGAAACGAAAGTACCTGGTAATTTAGTTGGCGTGCACGAGCTCTAGTAATTGGTCCAGTATGTATAGCAACAGGGGCTGTGGGTGTAACAATTGTATTGATGTCCTCATCATCCTCCCCTTCTTGAAATGAAGTCGTCCTCGACGGAAGTTCATCTTCCTCACCCAAATAAGGCTTCAAATCTGCAAGTTAAAAGTGGGACTAACCCCAAAATCTGCAGGCAGCTCAAGTTTATATGCATTATCATTTATTTTCTCTAACACCTTAAAGGGACCATCAGCACGTGGCATTAACTTTGATTTGCGCAAATCAGGAAATCTATCCTTACGCAAATGTAACCAAACAAGATCTCCAGGTGCAAACACAACATGTTTTCTACCCTTATCTCTAGCAAGTTTATATTTAGCATTCATGCGCTCAATGTTTTCCTTAGTTAACTCATGCATTTTTAAAATCAATTCAGCACATTGTTTAGCATCAAAATTAACCTTATCCGAAGATGGAAGAGGCAACAAATCAATAGGTGCATGAGGTAGAAAACCATACACAACTTCAAAAGGGCACATCTTAGTAGTAGAATGCAATGAACGATTATAAGCAAATTCAATATGAGGCAAGCATTCCTCCCACATTTTCTTATTATTCTTCAAAACAGCCCTAAGCATAGTAGACAACGTTCTATTGACTACTTCAGTTTGTCCATCAGTTTGGGGGTGACAAGTAGTACTAAAAAGCAGTTTAGTCCCCAACTTAGCCCATAAACATCTCCAAAAGTGGCTAAGAAATTTAGTATCACGATCTGAAACAATAGTATTTGGCACACCATGCAAGCGAATAATTTCACGAAAGAACAAATCAGCAACATTAACAGCATCATCGCTTTTATGACATGGTATAAAGTGTGCCATTTTCGAGAATCTATCCACGACAACAAATATGCTATCCCTCCCCTTCTTTGTTCGAGGTAAACCTAAAACAAAGTCCATAGATA
>NW_021185390.1:0-1225 GCF_002162155.2 Triticum dicoccoides
AGGGAAAGTCTCAATGAATTCAACCCATTTAGCATGTCTACGATTCAGTTTAGCTTGACTTTTAATATGTTTCAAAGATTCATGATCAGAATGTATAACAAATTCTTTGGGCCATAAATAATGTTGCCATGTTTCTAAAGTCCGAACAAGAGCATATAATTCTTTATCATAAGTAGAATAATTCAGACTAGGCCCACTCAATTTTTCAGAAAAGTATGCAACAGGTTTGCCATCTTGTAATAACACACCTCCTAATCCAATTCCACTAGCATCACATTCAAGCTCAAAAGTCTTATTAAAATCAGGAAGTTGGAGTAAAGGAGCATGTGTCAACTTATCTTTCAATACCGTGAAGGCTTCTTCCTGTGCAGTACCCCAAAGAAAAGGCACATCTTTCTTTGTAAGCTCATTGAGAGGTGCAGCAATGGTGCTGAAATCTCTCACAAAACGCATATAGAATCCAGCGAGGCCAAGAAAACTCCTCACTTGTGTGACCGTTTTGGGCTGCGGCCAACTCTCAATAGCTTCAATCTTGGCTTTATCAACTTCAATTCCCTGTGGAGTAACAACATAGCCAAGAAAAGATACTCGGTCGGTGCAAAAGGTGCACTTCCCAAGGTTACCAAACAAACGTGCATCACGTAGAGCAATAAAAACAGCACGTAAATGTTCCAAATGTTCTTCCAAAGTTCTGCTATAAATCAATATGTCATCAAAGTAAACTACCACAAATCGTCCAATGAAAGCACGTAAAACTTCGTTCATTAATCTCATGAAAGTACTAGGTGCATTAGTTAACCCAAAAGGCATGACTAACCACTCATATAATCCAAACTTAGTTTTAAATGCTGTTTTCCATTCATCTCCCAATTTCATACGAATTTGATGGTAGCCACTACGCAAATCAACTTTGGAGAATATTGTAGAGCCACTCAATTCATCAAGCATATCATCTAGCCTAGGAATAGGATGACGATAACGAATAGTAATATTATTAATGCCTCTACAATCAACACACATACGTGATGTACCATCCTTTTTTGGCACTAGAATAATAGGAACAGCACAAGGACTAAGGGATTCACGTATATAACCTTTGTCGAGAAGCTCTTGTACTTGACGCATAATCTCCTTCGTCTCCTCTGGATTGGTACGGTATGGTGCACGGTTTGGCAGTGAAGCACCGGGAATTAAGTCAATCTGATGCTCAATCCCTCGAATAGGC
>NW_021185391.1:0-945 GCF_002162155.2 Triticum dicoccoides
GCGCTGTAGGCTGCCAGGGTGGCTTGGCGCGTTGCTGCGAGCGGATGAGGCCGGGGGGTGCAGCTCTATAGGTGAGTAAGGGCCGGGGCGTGACGCGGCGGCCCGAGCGCACGCACGTGCAAAACGCGCGCTCTGGGCGCGCCCAGAGCATGCACTGAAGGTGTTCGGCGTAATGTCGTGGCATGCTACAGGTCACCGGTGAGTCTGGCAAGCCACAGAACTAGGTTATAGGTAGAGGGAAACTCAAGGGACAAGTTGGTTTGGTCATGTGGTCAAGTTCACAATGTAGGCTTGAGATCATGCCAATTCAGCCCATGCACTCTAGGTGTTTGTCAAAATGCCAAAGGCACCTAGGCTATTCTTGGAGGGGCCAAATCTTCCAGGTCAGTGTCTCTTTGGACGCAAGAGGGAGTGGTGAAGTTAGTTTGCATAAAGGAGACACTTGCTAGTGCAAGTTTTGCAAAACTTCAATTCTGTGCAGAAAGCAAAAGGCATTGTTGCAAGCACTTAGAATCATGCAATGGGTCCACTCTCCTGGACTTAGGGGTTTAGTAGGGTGGTCTACAAGTAGGAAAAGGAATCACAGCAAAAGGAGCAAGTTAAAGTATAGTTGTAGTACAAAACCTCAAGTTGGACCAGAATGGAAATGAGGATGATTCACTCAAATTTTTCAAATAACATAGCTGGGTTTTTGCATAAAGCTGAATAATATGCTTCTACTGACATCCCATAATTTTGGTGGAGGCTAGAAAGAATTATTTAAAAGGGTTGTAGTGCAAGGTTGCTCTCTGGACCAGAGAAGAAAATTGGGTGTAGAGCTCAAAATATTTCAAGAATAAGAGATATTTTTGTATAAAAGTGATTCAAAAACATCACATGACATCTCCAAATTTTGGTTGGATTTTTAGATAAATATATCAAATGGTTGTAGTTCAAATATGGCCA
>NW_021185392.1:0-2747 GCF_002162155.2 Triticum dicoccoides
CGGTCAACGAAGGATATTCCTTCTCCCAAGAAGACCCGATCAGGCTCGGAATCCCAGTTAAAGACATCCTCGACAATGGTAAAACAAGTCCAGCAAAGCCGCCCGAATGTGCCGACAAATCCCGATAGGAGCTGCAGATATCTCGTTCTCAGGGCACACTCAGATGAGACATCCTACGAGTAAAACCAACCCTTAAGTTGCCCCGAGGTGGCCCCGCAGTCTACTCGGTTCGGACCAACACTTAGAGAAGCACTGGCCCGGGGGGTGTTAAAATGAAGATGACCCTTGAGTCTGCAGAACCCAAGGGAAAGAAAAGGCTAGGTGGTGAATGGTAAAACCAATGTTGGGCCTTGCTGGAGGAGTTTTATTCAAGGCGAACTGTCAAGGGGTTCCCATTATAACCCAACCGTGTAAGGAACACAAAATCCGGGAACATAACACCGATATGACGGAAACTAGGGCAGCAAGGATGGAACAAAACACCAGGCATAAGGCCGAGCCTTCCACCCTTTACCAAGTATATAGATGCATTAATTAAATAAGAGATATTGTGATATCCCAACAAAATATCTATGTTCCAAACAAGGAACAAGCTCCAGTCTTCACCTTCAACTAACAATGCTATAAGAGGGACTGAGCAAAGCGGTAACATAGCCAAACAACAGTTTGCTAGGACAAGGTGGCTTAGAGGCTTGACATGGCAAATGGGAGGCATGATAAGCAAGTGTTAGGTATCGTAGCATAGGCATAGCAAAAGAGCGAGCCATGAAGTACATTATCGGAACAACACAACGTTATCGGAACCAACCCGCAGAAGCAACACCGGAAAGAAGCAAACAATCATGGTAAACAATCATCACATAAACATGGCACGATGCGCAAACAAGTATGATGCATGTCCGGTTTAATAAGGCGTGGCATGGCAAAGTGCACAAACAACCCTACAAATTAAGTGGAGCTCAATATGCAACTCCGTTGCATATTGACGAAACACCACGTGACTTATTTAGTTCGATCTTGTTTATATACCCAACAATATTAAATGTTGTTAAACATGGCAAGAGGGTGAAGCAAAGTAAAACTACCTGTCTAGTCAAGGTTAAATGAGGCCGGAAGCAACGAACAACAATTCCGGTAAATCCACATATGCATATTTTAGGTTTGGTATTGTTCTGCCCTAAACATAATTTTAGAGTTATTAGACATGCAAAGTAAGGTCACCATGTTAAACTAGGCATTTTTCCACCCCATTTACATATAAAGTTTATTAAATTTTGAGTTACGGTTATTTAATTATGAATTAAAGCATTTTAACAAGTTATTTAAGCAAATTTAAAAAAACAGTGGTTTAAACATTTTAAACATGGATGAAAGTTGGATATTATTAAACTAGACAAAATTCTAGACATTTTACATATAAAGTTTGTTTTAATCCGATGCACGGTTAATTAGTTGGGATATGCATGAAGTGCAAGGGTGTTTCTGCAAAACTGAAAGTCTCTGGATAAATTAGCTAAATCCGACCAAGGGAAAAAAACATGATACGGACCGCATCTGAGCAGGAAGCCCAATAGGGAAAGAAAAAAAGGGGGGGCACTGGGGTGGCCTCACCCAGTGGGCTGAGGTCCAGTCGGTTGGTGGAGAGGCCCAGGCAGGCCGGGCGCCGCTGGGCCTGGCAGCTGGGCCGATTGGTGGACCTCACGCGAGACACGGCCCAGGTGCGGGTCTTCTGCGGTCAACACGACAACGAGGGAGCGCTCGTCCTCGACTGAAACGAAGAAGAGGCGAGGCATTGATGGATCTAGGCGGTGAAGGCCGCTCCCGCCGGTGGACTTGACGGATCGAGGTCGGGGAAGGCCCTGGCGACCACGGCGGGACTTGGCGGCCTCTTGTGACTCCGGCAGCTCCAGGTGAAGGGCGACAAGGAGGAGGAAGGGGCGCGCCGGTTTCTGCTGCTACTGGCCGGCGAAGGCGAGCTCCGGCGGACGAGGTCGCCGGCCGACAGCAGGGTCGACGGAGACGCCTGGGTACGAGGGCTCCGGTCTCGTGGAAAAGGCACACATGCACGAGGAGAAGGGAGCGGCGACGAGAGGCCGGCGGCGGCGCTCCTGTTCTCATCGGGATCGAGCGAGGAAAAGCAGCACGGCGATGCAGATCGGCCGGAGTGGCGCTCGGGCCCTGGATGGGCTCGGGCGGGCCTTGCGCGAGCCTGAGCGGTCCACGGCGGCGCGGGGAGACAGGGGAAAAGCGAGGAGAGGCCACGTGGCCGCCTGCGAGTGGCCACAGGCGGCTGCGGGCGGTGGCTGAGCCAATCTGGGCGCGCCAAGTGGCGGGTGTGAGGTTGAGGGCACCGGAAAATGAGGAGGGGGTGGTTGGATCTGGTTAGCGGCGCGGGCTTCGAGGTTGATGTGGTGGATGGAGGTTTGGGGAGGGGCTAGGCTAGGTTTAGACCCGATTTGGAAGGGGAAGGGGTCTATTTATAGTAGGTGGGCTAGGATTAGGGTTTGGAGAGGGGCTTGCTCCGTTTTGGACCCTCGGATCGCGATCGTGCGGTCCGAAGTGGAGGGGAAACTAGGTGGTCTGAGAGCAGAGAAGAGAAGAAGAGGCCCGGCGGTAGTCCCGGATATCGAAAACGTCCGACGATTTGATCGACTATATTGTCTCTATAGTTTAACGATTGGGCTATCAAACGAGCTCCGAATGCGATGGAACTTGACAGGCGGTCTATCTACACTATAATAAGACCA
>NW_021185393.1:0-1029 GCF_002162155.2 Triticum dicoccoides
AAAGAGTAAACATGATGCAACACTCTAATGCATGACTAGCTAGGTTGTGACAACTCACCCCCACTCAAAAGAATCTCGTCCCGAGATTTGGGTTCCTCCGGGAAGAAGGCGGGGTACTCGAGTCGAAGACGATCCTCCCTTTCCCAAGTTGCTTCATCCTCAGAATGGTGCGACCATTGAACCTTGAGAAACTTGATATTATGACGTCGGGTGGTACGTTCGGCCTGATCGAGGATACGAACGGGGTACTCTCGATATGTAAGATTATCTTGGAGATCAAGCGTTTCGTGGTCCACTTCACGGATAGGATCCGAGAAGCAACGCCTGAGTTGAGAAACGTGGAAGACATCGTGAACTCTGGAGAGGTGCGGAGGTAGTTCCAACTGGTAGGCAACTTCTCCTCGTTTGGCAAGAATGCGAAAAGGTCCAATGTAACGAGGAGCCAATTTTCCTTTGATACCGAAACGATGGGTTCCCTTCAGAGGGGTGACCCGAAGATAAGCCTTCTCGTCAACCTCGAAAGTCATAGCCTTATGTTTTCGGTCATATTGACTCCTTTGACGAGATTGGGCTGTTTTCAACTTTTCACGAACGATACGAACTTGCTCTTCTGCTTCCTGAATCATATCCGGGCCAAAGAATTGTCTTTCCCCGGTCTCTGACCAGTTAAGGGGTGTTCGACACCGTCGTCCATAGAGAACTTCAAAAGGGGCTTTACCCAAGCTAGATTGATAGCTGTTGTTATAAGCGAATTCGGCAAATGGAAGGCACTTCTCCCAGTCCATTCCGAATGAGATAACAGAGGCTCGAAGCATGTCTTCTAGAATTTGGTTGACGCGTTCCACTTGACCACTCGACTGAGGGTGGAAAGCGGTGCTAAAGGAGAGACGAGTTCCCATAGCATTTTGGAAACTTTCCCAAAATCGAGAGGTGAAAAGACTTCCTCGATCCGAGTTAATTTCCAAAGGAACACCATGAAGAGACACTATTCGGGAGATGTATAAGTCTGCCAGTTGACTAGCGGTTATA
>NW_021185394.1:0-1006 GCF_002162155.2 Triticum dicoccoides
CTTGGAACCTCTTATTGAACCTTCGTACCTTACTCTCGACATATTTTATTGGTTCAATTCGAGAGGTAATTTATGCTCATTCATGGGTTAACCCCAGAATGTTTCCCTCATAAGCATTCTGTTGTAGCCGAGCTGCCCCTTACCTATTCGTAAGTACGTTGGAGTTCCCGAAGAAAAGGACGACTTCGCCGTGACGACCTGAAGCAGAGAAATAAAGACGTCAATGTAATGTATCGACCTCTTTGAGAAGAGCAACAAAGTCCGAGAAGACTCATTAGAATTTCGAAACCAAATCCGTTCCCCCTTACTCCCCCTCTTAAATCTCGGGACGAGATTTCTTGTAGTGGAGGAGAATTGTGACGCCCGGATAATCATGCTATAGTAATTTCACGTTAATGATGGCACGTCACCTCTGTCACTGTAATTAATCTCGGGTTAATTCAAAACCGTTTCAAATTTAAATCCTAAGTAAGTCAAACAATTAAAGTTTTCAAAAGTCAAAACTAAAATGTTCTTAATGTGACAAATAAATCATGGATATTATTGGTGGGGAAACAACATATTTATAAGATATTAAAATACACTAAAGTGATTAAAACAAGATCAAAACAATTAGTTATACTCCTAATATATTTTACCAAATACTAAACTATTTTTATTCTGAGGTAAAACTTCTTAGAACAGTGGATTATTTTGACACACTATTTTTGGGGCTATTTTCATATTTTACTAAACCAAAAATAAAGTGCAACTAAAATAAAACAGTAAAGAGATAAAATAATGTAAACAGGCCGAAACCCCTGTCCACTTGGGCTGCGGCCCACCAGAGCCGGCCCATCCCCCCGTCGCCCCTTGTCGCCTCCTTTCCCCGCGCCCTGTTCCTCCGACCGCGCCATGAACAGGATGAACAGGGGCGCGTCCCCGTCGCACCATCTCGCCGACCCCGCCGAGGGGATAAGATCGCCAGCGCCGCGCCTCCTCGGGTCTCCTCCCCACTCCACATCGC
>NW_021185395.1:0-1313 GCF_002162155.2 Triticum dicoccoides
TGGACTAGGATGAAGAGAGAAATTGCTCAGTATATTGCAAATTGCGACGTCTGTCGTCGTGTAAAAGCAGAGCACCAACGGCCTGCTGGCACCCTTCAACCCTTAGCTATTCCTGAATGGAAATGGGATAAAATTGGTATGGATTTCATTACCGGTTTTCCCAGGACCAAGAGAGGGAATAATGCTATTTTCGTCGTGGTCGATCGTCTTTCCAAAGTAGCCCATTTTCTACCTGTTCGAGAGAGTATAACCGCTAGTCAGCTGGCAGACTTATACATCTCCCGAATAGTGTCCCTTCATGGTGTTCCTTTGGAAATTAACTCGGATCGAGGAAGTCTTTTCACCTCTCGATTTTGGGAAAGTTTCCAAAATGCTATGGGAACTCGTCTCTCCTTTAGCACCGCCTTCCACCCTCAGTCGAGTGGTCAAGTGGAACGCGTCAACCAAATTCTAGAAGACATGCTTCGAGCCTCTGTTATCTCATTCGGAATGGACTGGGAGAAGTGCCTTCCATTTGCCGAATTCGCTTACAACAATAGCTATCAATCTAGCTTGGGTAAAGCCCATTTTGAAGTTCTCTATGGACGACGGTGTCGAACACCCCTTAACTGGTCAGAGACCGGGGAAAGACAATTCTTTGGCCCGGACATGATTCAGGAAGCAGAAGAACAAGTTCGCATCGTTCGTGAAAAGTTGAAAACAGCCCAATCTTGTCAAAAGAGTCAATATGACCGAAAACATAAGGCTATGACTTTTGAGGTTGACGAGAAGGCATATCTTCGGGTCACCCCTCTGAAGGCAACCCATCATTTCGGTATCAAAGGCAAATTGGCTCCTCGTTACATTGGACCTTTTCGCATTCTTGCCAAACGAGGGGAAGTTGCCTACCAGCTGGAACTACCTCCGCATCTCTCCAGAGTCCACGATGTCTTCCACGTTTCTCAACTCAGGCGTTGCTTCTCGGATCCTATCCGTGAAGTGGACCACGAAACGCTTGATCTCCAAGATAATCTTACATATCGAGAGTACCCCGTTCGTATCCTCGATCAGGCCGAACGTATCACCCGACGTCAGAACATCAAGTTCCTCAAAGTACAATGGTCACACCATTCTGAGGATGAAGCAACCTGGGAAAGGGAGGATCGTCTTCGACTTGAGTACCCCGCCTTCTTCCCGGAGGAACCCAAATCTCGGGACGAGATTCTTTTGAGTGGGGGTGAGTTGTCACACCCTAGCTAGTCATGCATTAGAGTGTTGCATCATGTTTACTCTTTCATCAGAAACTTGAAATGGGGATCTGTGAAACCCTCAGA
>NW_021185396.1:0-889 GCF_002162155.2 Triticum dicoccoides
ATAGTCATGGTTTCCTGACTATGGACATTGGATGTCGTTGATAACGGGATCACATCATTAGGAGAATGATGTGATGGACAAGACCCAATCCTAAGCATAGCATAAAAGATCGTGTAGTTCGTTTTGCTAGAGCTTTGCAAGTGTCAAGTATCTCTTCCTTCGACCATGAGATCGTGTAACTCCTGGATACCGTAAGAGTGCCTTGGGTGTATCAAACGTCACAACGTAACTGGGTGACTATAAAGGTGCATTACAGGTATCTCCGAAAGTAGCTGTTGGGTTGACACGGATCGAGACTGGGATTTGTCACTCCGTATGACGGAGAGGTATCTCTGGGCCCACTCGGTAATGCATCATCATATTGAGCTCAATGTGACCAAGGTGTTGGACACGGGATCATGCATTACGGTACGAGTAAAGTGACTTGCCGGTAACGAGACTGAACAAGGTATTGGGATACTGACGATCGAGTCTCGGGCAAGTAACATACCGATTGACAAAGGGAATTGCATACAGGGTTTGATCGAATCCTCGACATAGTGGTTCATCCGATGACAACATCGAGGAGCATGTGGGAGCCATCATGGGTATCCAGATCCCGCTGATGGTTATTGACTGAGAGCGTCTCGGTCATGTCTGCATGTCTCCCGAACCTGTAGGGTCTACACACTTAAGGTTCGGTGACGCTAGGGTTATGAAGATATGGATATGCAGAAACCCGAATGTTGTTCGGAGTCCCGGATGAGATCCCGGACGTCACGAGGAGTTCCGGAATGGTCCGGAGGTAAAGAATTATATATAGGAAGTGCTATTTCGGGCATCGGGACAAGTTTCGGGGTTATCGGTATTGTACCGGGACCACCGGAAGGGTCCCGGGGGTCCACCGGGT
>NW_021185397.1:0-1595 GCF_002162155.2 Triticum dicoccoides
AGTGCATCGGGACCAATGAAGATCTTCTGTGACAATACTGGTGCAATTGCCTTGGCAAAGGAATCCAGATTTCACAAGAGGACCAAGCACATCAAGAGACGCTTCAATTCCATTCGGGACCAAGTCCAAGTGGGAGACATAGAGATTTGCAAGATACATACGGATCTGAATGTTGCAGACCCGTTGACTAAGCCTCTCTCACGAGCAAAACATGATCAGCACCAAGACTCCATGGGTGTTAGAATCATTACTATGTAATCTAGATTATTGACTCTAGTGCAAGTGGGAGACTGAAGGAAATATGCCCTAGAGGCAATAATAAAGTTATTATTTATTTCCTCATATCATGATAAATGTTTATTATTCATGCTAGAATTGTATTAACCGGGAACATGATACATGTGTGAATACATAGACAAACATAAAGTCACTAGTATGCCTCTACTTGACTAGCTCATTGATCAAAGATGGTTATGTTTCCTAACCATAGACATGTGTTGTCATTTGATTAATGGGATCACATCATTAGGATAATGATGTGATTGACATGACCCATTCCGTTAGCCTAGCACTTGATCGTTTAGTATATTGCTATTTCTTTCTTCATGACTTATACAAAGTTCCTGCAACTATGAGATTGTGCAACTCCCGTTTACCGGAAGAACACTTTGTGTGCTACCAAACGTCACAACGTAACTGGGTGATTATAAAGGTGCTCTACAGGTGTTTCCGAAGGTACATGTTGAGTTGGCATAATTCGAGATTAGGTTTTGTCACTCCGATTGGCGGAGAGGTATCTCTGGGCCCTCTCGGTAATACTCATCACCTAAGCCTTGCAAGCATTGTAACTAATGAGTTAGTTATAAGATGATGTGTTACAGAACGAGTAAAGAGACTTGCCGGTAACGAGATTGAACTAGGTATTGGATACCGATGATCAAATCTCGGGCAAGTAACATACCGATGACAAAGGGAACAACGTATGTTGTTATGCGGTTTGACCGATAAAGATCTTCGTAGAATATGTAGGAACCAATATGGGCATCCAGGTCCCGCTATTGGTTATTGACCGAGAATGGTTCTAGGTCATGTCTACATAGTTCTCGAACCCGTAGGGTCCGCACGCTTAACGTTACGATGACAGTTTTATTATGAGTTTATAAGTTTTGATGTACTGAAGTTTGTTCGAAGTCCCAGATGTGATCACGGACATGACAAGGAGTCTCGAAATGGTCGATACATAAAGATTGATATATTGGACGACTATATTCGGACACCAGAAGTGTTCCGGGTGATTTCGGAGAAAACTGGAGTGCCGGGGGGGTTACCGGAACCTCCCGGGAGAGTATTGGGCCTTATGGGCCTTAGGGGAAAGGAGAGAGGGGCGGCCAGCATGGGCCGCGCGCCCCCTCCACCCTCTGGTCCGAATTGGACTAGGAGGGGGGGTGGCGCCCCCCCTCTTTCCTTCCCCCTCTCCCCCTTCCTCCCCCCTCCTAGTAGGAGTAGGAAAGGAGGATTCCTCCTCCCTTGGCGCGCCCAAAGGGGCCGGCCGGCCTCCCCCTCCTTTATATACGGGGGCAGGGGGCACCCCATAG
>NW_021185398.1:0-4973 GCF_002162155.2 Triticum dicoccoides
CGGACACTACATCCACGTCCCACAAGTGGCGCGGGCTTCGACGCCGACGTCACTTGTGGGACGTGGATGTAGTGTCCGACACCGACGGCCACATGTATCTCACACCCACGATACTTGCTATTTAGGGTTTCCTCTACCGCTCCGTGACCCTCGACGACCCTCGTTCTCGATAAAAAAAAGAGGAGGAAGAAGAAAAAAAGAGGAGAAGAAAGAATAGAGGAGTTCTTACTCCTCTATTCTTTCTTCTCCTCTTTTTTTTCTTCTTCCTCTTCTTTTTTTATCCTTGAAGCGTTGTCGAGGCCACCCCAAACCCTAGATAAGTAGCATCGAGGCCACCCCAAACCCTAGAGAAGCAGCATCGAGGCCACTAATTAATATTAGTTCTACGTTTGCCACTAATATATCCATCTGTCATGTTTGAATAATAATTGCCATGTTGTCAATATTTGTAGAAACTATGGACACCGCCCGAGACGAAGTACAAGAAGAGTTGTTGGGGGACATAATCGCACGAGGAAGTGATGCCGTCTACTCGTTGTTTCTCAATGACACCGATGGTCTGGAAGCAGCTGGCTATGATTATGATGGCTCCGGTGACCTAATGCCGGTGCAAGAAGGAGACCGTGAGGACGGCTCCGGTGACCCAATGCCAGTGCAAGAAGGAGACCGTGATGACGTCTCCGGTGACCGAACCGAGTCCGGCCAGGTATATATATTAGTTAAGCTTCTGCTGACTAGCTAATTGATGCATTCATTGTTTTGGTATGTACACATATTAATTAAGTCTTTGTTATTTTTTCCAGCCCTCCGGATCGAGCACAACTTCGGTAAAGAGACGAGGCCCGAAGAAAAAGTTGAGCTCGGATGAAAATTTTGAGATCATAGGAATCGCGCCCGACGGCCAACCGATTGAACCCCTCCGGACAAAGAGCGCATGTGTTGCTCAGTGCGGGGTTTTGGTTAGGGACAAGATCCCGATCAGCATCCAGCAATGATTTAAGCCGGCTACAGAAGACCCTGAGGTGTCTTATGTCAATGATATGCAGAAAAATGATCTTTGGACTGAGCTGAAGTCAAATTTCACCCTACCGCCAGAGAATAATTCAGAGAAGCCAGTTAAAGAGCAATTAATCAAGTCTTTTGCTCTTAAGAGGATGGCAGAACTATTCAGGAGGTGGAAGAAAGAGCTGAATAAGTTTGTCGAAAATAATGAGACACCAGAATTCACGGGCAGATATGAGAAGATCAGAGATCACTGGCCCGCATTTGTGGCCCACAAGACATCGGAAAAGAGTAAGAAGATGTCGGCGACAAACAAGCAAAATGCTGCGAAGAAGAAGCATCACCATCGCACGGGGTCAGGTGGCTACCTCGTAGCCCGGCCTAAGTGGGCCAAGACTAAGAATGATCTGGTTGATAAAGGGATGGAACCAGAGACAATTAACAGGCCAGACCGTTGCCGGACTTGGTTCTTCGGGGCTGGCGGAACCTTGGACCCTGTAACAGGGAAGTGCATTTGGACAAACGATCAAATGGACATACCAGTCAGGAAGCTTCACCAGTATATCGAAGCAGTGCAGCAAGGGACGTTCTTTCCAGATAGAGAGAACGACGAGCTCACAATGGCCCTCGGGAATCCTGAGCACCCTGGACGGACACGAGGCACGCCAGGCTCCATTCCGTGGAAGGTTGGGTTTCCGGACGCAGGCGGTTACAAATCCCATGAGAGGAGGAAAAAAGTGCAGCAGACCCAAATGCAGGCGCTGCAAGCAAGGGTACAAGCAATAGAGGAACGAGAAGCAAATCGCAGCAAACGTACTACCGAAGCTTCCCCCTAAGCTACCCCGCCATCTCAGCGGAGAAGCAGCGTGGCTTCCACCGAGCTACTTCAGCCGGAGCATGCCTTGACGGCACACTTACTACGTAAGCTTTATTGATGACTATAGCAAGTTTTCATGGATCTATCTCCTTAAGAAAAGATCCGACGTTTTCCAAGTGTTTAAAAACTTTCAAGCACTTGTTGAGCGTAAATTTGATTCCAAAATCATTGTTGTCCAATCCGATTGGAAAGGGGAATACGAGAAGTTGAACTCCTTCTTCCAAACCCTTGGCATCTCACACCATGTGTCATGCCCCCACGCTCACCAACAAAACGGCTCAGCTGAGCGCAAACACCGTCACATTGTTGAAGTTGGTCTTGCTCTTTTAGCTCATGTGTCCATTCCATTAAAGTTTTGGGACGAAGCGTTTCTTACTGCTGTTCACATTATCAACATGCTCCCTAGTCGTGTCATAAATAATGAAACTCCAGTAGAACGCCTTCTTCATGTCAAACCTGACTATTCCACTCTTCGTGTGTTTGGGTGTGCGTGATGGCCTAACCTACGCCCATACAACAAACGCAAGCTCATGTTTTGATCAATCCAGTGTGCTTTCCTTGGATACAGCGCCCAACACAAAGGCGTAAAGTGTCTTGACATCTCCACTGGTCGAGTCTATATATCACGCGATGTGGTTTTTGATGAGACCAAATTCCCTTTTTCTGGTCTTCATCCAAACGCTAGTGCTCTACTTCAACAAGAAATTATCTTGCTTCCTCCAAGTCTCTCTGGTTATGATCAAGGGGGTGTTGATAATTGTTGTGATCATATGTTGGCTAACCCTAACCCTCTTGCGCATGAGACACCTGATGATGTTACAGGAGCACCACACTATGGAAACAGAGAAGAAAATGGCGAAGAAATCAACCCAAACGGTGAAGAAATCCATTCAGATGCCCTTCATCACATGTGTCGTGGCGAGGGGAGCAAATCCCCCTCGGGATCGGAGCTGCAGATGCCCAGGCAATCGCCTCTGGGATCCGTGCCAACGACCAGCCGCACGCCCGCGTCAGACGCGCCAGGCGCGGTCGGTCGCGTGGGCTCCAGTAGCCCACTGCATGACGCGCGGCCCCCTCCGACAGGGCAAGACGCGCCCACCAGCCCGCACCGGTCTCCCGCCGCCACGCGGCAGCGCGACAGTGGCCTGGACCGCACGCACTTCGCAGACCAGCCGGTTTGCTACAAGCGGCGTGGCCTCACGCGCCAGGTGGATGCGGGGTCGGCTCCTGATTCAGGCGGCCCCACGCAATCACGTGCTCATGATGAGCCGGTCGGCACCCCTGGACCGTCTGCGGCCCCTGCGGCGTCTTCCTCACCACCGCCTCGGGCCACAGCCACAGAAAATCCCGTGCATCCAGAATCGACAGTGGCGGGCGAATCTTCCTTGAGTTCTGCTGCTGATCTGGCTCCTATGGGATCCTCTGTGGCTGCAGATCCTGCTGGTTCACCAAAACACCGCACAAGACTACAACAAGGTTTGATTCAACCGAAAAATTACAAAGACATAATCAAATATGGTCTAGTTTGTTCCACAGGTGAACCAGGTGAGCCCAACACAATTGAAGAGGATCTCAGTGATGACAAGTGGAAAAATGCAATGGTAGAAGAATATAAGGCACTTGAAAGAAATAAAACGTGGCACTTGGTTCCCCCCAAGCAAGGTAAAAACCTCATTGACTGCAAGTGGGTATTCAGAATTAAGAGAAAGTCTGATGGAACCATTGATCGCTATAAGGCTAGACTAGTTGCCAAAGGCTTCAAGCAACGGTATGGCATAGACTACGAGGATACTTTTAGTCCAGTTGTGAAAGCCGCTACCATTCGTCTCGTACTGTCTATTGTTGTTTCCAGGGGATGGAGCCTTCGACAATTAGATGTACAGAACGCGTTTCTTCACGGTGTTCTGGAAGAGGTAGTGTACGTGAGACAACCTCCTGGGTTTGAAAGCAAACATACACCTTCCTATGTGTGCAAGCTAGATAAAGCATTATATGGACTGAAACAAGCTCCAAGGGCATGGTATTCCTGTCTCAGTAAAAAGATGCAGACACTTGGCTTTGTTCCTTCCAAATATGACACCTCCTTGTTCATTTATAACAAGTTCAACACCTCCATGTTTGTTCTCATATATGTTGATGATATTATTGTCACGAGCTCATCTAACGAGGCAATATCAGGACTCTTGAAGGATTTAGGTGCTGAATTTGCTCTCAAAGATCTAGGAGAATTGCATTACTTCCTAGGAATTGAGGTGAAGCAGCACAAGGATGTGCTACATCTTTCTCAAGAAAAATATGCCACAGATTTGGTAAGGAAGGCAGGTTTGCAAGGTTGTAAACCCACACCCACTCCTCTCTCTAGTACAGAAAAATTATCTCTTATAGAGGGAACACTTTTGGGTCCAGAGGATAGTACAAAATACAGAAGTCTTGTAGGTGCACTTCAGTACTTAACATTGACCAGGCCAGACATTTCCTTTGCTGTCAACAAAGTATGTCAGTTCCTACATGCACCCACCACAGTTCACTTGACTGCAGCTAAGCGCATTGTCAAATATGTCAAGTATACTTTGAATGTTGGTCTAAACTTCAGCAAGTCGCCCTCTACTCTTGTCAGTGCCTTTTCTGATTCAGATTGGGCAGGATGTTTGGATGACAGACGCTCAACTGGTGGCTTTGCAGTATTTTTTGGACCCAACCTTATATCATGGTGTGCCAAAAAAACAAGCCACAGTGTCCAGGTCGAGCACTGAAGCAGAATACAAAGCCTTGGCCAATGCAACAACAGAAATCATCTGGGTACAGTCAATCTTGAAGGAGTTAGGTGTGAAAAGCTCTCAAGCTCCATGTTTATGGTGTGATAATCTTGGTGCCACCTATCTGTCTGCAAACCCAGTATTTCATGCTAGAACAAAGCACATTGAAATATATTTCCATTTTGTCAGAGAAAGAGTTGCTAATAAACTCTTGGACATTCGTTTCATTCATTCACGGGATCAAGTGGCAGATGGGTTTACAAAAGCTTTGCCTACAAGGAGTTTTGAAGATTTCAAGCATAATCTCAACTTGATGAAGTTGTGATTAAGGGAGGGTG
>NW_021185399.1:0-1812 GCF_002162155.2 Triticum dicoccoides
ACTTGGGTTTCTTCTCTTGAGCAGCAACTTGTTTGTCGTTCTTCTTGAAGTTCCCCTTCTTCTTCCCTTTACCCTTTTTCTTGAAACTGGTGGTCTTGTTGACCATCAACACTTGATGCTCCTTCTTGATTTCTACCTCCGCAGCCTTTAGCATTGCGAAGAGCTCAGGAATTGTCTTGTTCATCCCTTGCATATTATAGTTCATCACAAAGCTCTTGTAGCTTGGTGGCAGTGATTGAAGGATTCTGCCAGTGACACTATCGTCCGGAAGATTAACTCCCAGTTGAATCAAGTGATTGTTATACCCAGACATTTTGAGTATATGTTCACTGACAGAACTATTCTCCTCCATCTTACAGCTGTAGAACTTATTGGAGACTTCATATCTCTCAATCCGGGCATTTGCTTGAAATATTAACTTCAACTCCTGGAACATCTCATATGCTCCATGACGTTCAAAACATCGTTGAAGTCCCGGTTCTAAGCCGTAAAGCATGGCACACTGAACTATCGAGTAGTCATCAGCTTTGCTCTGCCAAAAGTTCACAACGTCTGCAGTTGCATCTGCAGCAGGCCTGTGAAAGGATCGAGATGGACCTAGAGGGGGTGAATAGGTACAATTACAAATTTTAATTATTACTTAGCAATTTTAGGCAATAATGCGGAATATGAAGGTGAGCCTAACAATTGAAAGTGAGTACTAAGTACTAAGCAAGTGACACAAGCACATAAGTAAGCAAGCACAATATGATGTAAGTAAGTGCAACGATACAAGTAACCACAAGTAGAGAGTTAGGGTTAGGAATAACCACAACTCCAGGAGACGAGGATGTATGTCGATGTTCACTTCCTTGGAGGGGAGCTAGTAACCGTTAGAGAGGTGGATGTTTTCACGAAGGCACACCAACGCCACGAAGGCTCACCCTATTCTCCCTTTGAGACAACACGAAGGCGTTTCTCAACCACTAGTGGTAGACCTTGGGGTGGTCTCCAGACCCTCACAAACTTTCCGGGGGTAATCACAATGGTTGATTCCTCACGAATGACTCCTACCGCCTAGGAGTCTCCAACCTCCAAGAGTAACAAGATCTGAGGGGAAAGACTCAAGACTTGCTCAAACCACGATTTGCTTTGGTCACAAGAAGGAGAGGGAGAAGATCTTTCTTTTGATTGGAACAACTCTTCAAAACTCTCAAGAATCAAGCCGGGATCTAGGATTTAGTGTATGAGCAAGAGAGGGGAAGCACTGGTGTTCTTGAGGCGTGTTTGTGTGAAGTGTTCAACCTTATCTTGAAGAGGTAAGGGGCTATTTATACCATGTCCAGAATTGAGCCGTTTGGACAAAAGTTGACCAGCCCGGATGATCTGGGACACCACCCGGATGATCTGGACATTGTCCGGATTAATCTGGCTGAAGGCCCGGATGCAGATGGTAGCAGCAGAGCTGTGAGCAGCCCGAACAGACCGGAGGCCACCCCGGATGATCCGGACATGCCTCGGATGATCCAGATGCCTGGCCAGATGATCCGGCTACAACATCTAGGTTCTGTGAAAAACAGGGCACAGTTATCCGGATGATCTGGAACAGGATCCGGACGATCCGGGGCATAGCCCGGATGATCCGGAAGAACGTGCGGATGATCCAGCTTCAGCCACACCGTTCTGTGATGGAAAACGCCTATTATCCGGATGATCCGGAGCAAGGTCCGGCTGATCCGGGTGAAGCCCGGATGATCTGGGTAGCCGTCCGGATGATCCGGCTAGGAGAAGTGGTAGGTTTTGGCTAAGGGGTTTTGCTAGGGATTTTGGTCT
>NW_021185400.1:0-1323 GCF_002162155.2 Triticum dicoccoides
CCTACCAATTGGAACTACCTCCGCACCTCTCCAGAGTTCACGATGTCTTCCACATTTCTCAACTCAGGCGTTGCTTCTCGGATCCTATCCGTGAAGTGGACCACGAAACGCTTGATCTCCAAGATAATCTTACCTATCGAGAGTACCCCATTCGTATCCTCGATCAAGCCGAACGTACCACGCGACGTCATAATATCAAGTTTCTCAAGGTTCAATGGTCGCACCATTCTGAAGATGAAGCAACCTGGGAAAGGGAGGATCGTCTTCGACTTGAATATCCCGCCTTCTTCCCGGAGGAACCCAAATCTCGGGACGAGATTCTTTTGAGTGGGGGTGAGTTGTCACACCCTAGCTAGTTATGCATTAGAGTGTTGCATCATGTTTACTCATTCACCAGAAACTTGAAATGGGGATGACAGAACCCCCAGTCCACTCTGAAACCAACTAGGGTTTACTAAAATAATTTTTCAATGAACCTGAAATGCCCTTCTAAAATGCCCATCATTTTTGCCTTGGTTCAGAACCTCTGCCAAAAGTGGTGCACATTTTCCTAGGCCATCCTAGGGTTTTGAATTAAATCATAACTATTTGAATTTGGGCATTTAAAATTATATAAAATATTTAAATGCTCAAATATCTCCAAACTAAAATGTTTCATGTTGGAAATAATCCAACTATGGACCAGGAGTAGTTTGGTGATTTTTGGAGTTGCCTAGGTATTTTATTTAATTCAACAAAGTTGCAGTTATATTAAATAAAAACAGAAAACAGAAAAGAAAGGGGAAGACTTACCTGTGCGGCCCAGCCAGCAACCGACCCAGCCAAGCCGGCCCAGCACTGTGCTGGCCCGTGCCAGCCAGCTGCTTCCCCTCGCCAGAGCAGGCAGGGAGGTGAGCATGGCGCGCCCGAGCTCGCCACGCACCACCCAGCCTCTCTGCATCGCCCTGGTCGCCGTTGCGCCGCGTGGATCGTCTTCTGGTCGTCGCCCCGACCTCGCCGACACCCCATTCACTCTCCCCCGGCTCTCCCTCACTCTCTCTCTCTCACGGCCGAAGCTCACCGTCGCCGCCGTTCGCCTTAGCCACCGTCTCCGACCACCCCTCGCTTCCCCGACCAGCTCAGAAGCTCCGCCTCGACTCCTTCTTCCTCCCCACCGCTCCACGGGTCCCCGGAAGCCCTGCATCGCCGCCACGTCGCCGTTCCCCTCTTCGGACTCCGACCACCGTCGCCGTCAAATTCGTCGTCTCCGACGCATCCCCGAGCCCGCTTCGACGCCCACTGCAACCGCGGTGAGCTACGCCACCGTTTCCCCCTTCTCCCCTG
>NW_021185401.1:0-949 GCF_002162155.2 Triticum dicoccoides
TGCCCCCGTCCCGCCTAACCCTGTAGCGTTTGACCACGGGATCTAGCCCTTTGACTTTGCACGGACGGGCTTTGACCAGTGGACCTCCCCACCCGGTTGTGTTAGGTCAGCCCATAGGAACACTTGGGAGCAACATCCGGGCCAGACCCACAGCAAGATCCCCTCCGTGTAGACCCCACGCGTCCGTTTCCCCCCTCCAGGTGCCGGCGGCGGCGCCATCCGTGAGAGGGGGGGCACACCCCGGACACGCGTGCCGGGCGTTTGCAACCGCCACAACACTTCCAGACTTGTGAGAGGCCGCCTACGCAAGATTTGGCGGTATGCTAGCCCCCGGAGGCCGCCGGCCACAACCGTAGACGCCCGAAGGGCAATCCGCGTAGAGGGAATTTTTCGGATACTTATCCATCACCAAAAATTATGAAAAAAATACCATCATTCCTATAGCACATGTGCCCACGTCGTGCAAAAAAACTCATGATTTTATCGCGCTCCGAGTATTTAGTAATATTGACGCCGCATCATTACCGCAGAATGTCTACTACCGTGTCATCGCCGTCCATGAGGGGGGCCACGCACCGGAGACGCGTCCCGCCTCTTTGGACATGCCACCACACCACCCCGCATGTATGAGGGCCCGGTGCGACGCTCCGGTGGCATTGCTACCCCCAGTGCCCCCGTCCCGCCTAACCCTGTAGCGTTTGACCACGGGATCTAGCCCTTTGACTTTGCACGGACGGGTTTTGACCAGTGGACCTCCCCACCCGGTTGTGTTAGGTAAGCCCATAGGAACACTTTGGAGCAACATCCGGGCCAGACCCACAGCAAGATCCCCTCCGTGTAGACCCCACACGTCCGTTTCCCCCCTCCAGGTGCCGGCGGCGGTGCCGTCCGTGAGGGAGGCACACCCCGGGCACGCGCTGCCGGGCGTTTTCAACCGCCACAACACTTC
>NW_021185402.1:0-1184 GCF_002162155.2 Triticum dicoccoides
TCGACAATGTCCGGCTCCGACCTTCAGGGCCGGTGGATACCCTCTTCCATCACGGAAGAAGATGTGCTAAAGCTAAGAGACGCCCGAAATTTCGCATAGGCTGCCCGCCCCAGGGCAAATTATTCCCACTCCCGAGCCTGGTGAGAGCGTGGTGTTCGTGTCTTACTTCCGTCGGGGTTTAGGCTTCCCGATGGACCCCTTCATGAGGGGGCTCATGTTTTATTATGGGCTGGAATTCCATGACTTGGATCCGGAGTCCATCCTCCACATCTCATCGTTCATTGTTGTATGCGAAGCCTTCCTCCACACCACTCCTCACTTCAGATTGTGGCTCAAGACCTTCAATGTGGAGCCGAAAATGATCGAGGAGCGGCAGGCAGAGTGCGGAGGGGCAGTTATAAGCAAGGGAGCTGACGCTCCGTGGCCCGAGGGCTGTTTTCAAAAGGAGCTCGGTTTGTGGCAACAGGAGTGGTTCTACATCACCGCTCCCAGGGGCACCAGATGGGTGGTGCCGCCTGCCTTTCGCTCGGGCCCCCCACAACGGCTGGCGTCATGGGTCAACAAAGGGCTTGACTGGGGGCCGTCCAAGGACGTGCCATTATTGCAGGGCCGTATTCGAGACCTCCAAGAGAGGGAGATCAATCTGGTTGTAGTGGCGCATGTCATGCTGATTCGGCGCCTTCTGCCCTGCAAACGCCGCCCCTCCGCTTGTGGGAATTCAATCCGGAGGGACCGCGAGCTCTCCAACACTTCATGGGCGCGACGCCCGTGGAGATGTATAAACTGTTCTTCGGATCACAAGAGATGTGTCCGGACTTGACCAAGGACGCAGGCTTGAGCTGCAATCGCCCGGATACTCAAGTAAGTAATCCTGTGCCTGGACACGCTGTCCACATATTTACCATAAACTTGCCCTTTAACCAGCTATCCCTTGAACAGGAGTGGATAGCAAAAGCAAAGCTGATACGGTGTCCGGCCCCCTCCCTGAGACCACGCAAGATGCTGGAGGCTGCGCTTTTAGAAAAGGGCGAAGGGGAAAACAGGAAAACCACCGCCTCCGCTAAGGAGGCTCTTAAGAAAGGGGGGATCGAGAATCCCTCCCTCCAGGGGGAGAAGAGGACCGCTTCTGAAGATCCGGAGGCCAAGGCCTCAAAGTGGGGGAAGAAGTCTTCAGGAGAGGGCCC
>NW_021185403.1:0-1184 GCF_002162155.2 Triticum dicoccoides
TCGACAATGTCCGGCTCCGACCTTCAGGGCCGGTGGATACCCTCTTCCATCACGGAAGAAGATGTGCTAAAGCTAAGAGACGCCCGAAATTTCGCATAGGCTGCCCGCCCCAGGGCAAATTATTCCCACTCCCGAGCCTGGTGAGAGCGTGGTGTTCGTGTCTTACTTCCGTCGGGGTTTAGGCTTCCCGATGGACCCCTTCATGAGGGGGCTCATGTTTTATTATGGGCTGGAATTCCATGACTTGGATCCGGAGTCCATCCTCCACATCTCATCGTTCATTGTTGTATGCGAAGCCTTCCTCCACACCACTCCTCACTTCAGATTGTGGCTCAAGACCTTCAATGTGGAGCCGAAAATGATCGAGGAGCGGCAGGCAGAGTGCGGAGGGGCAGTTATAAGCAAGGGAGCTGACGCTCCGTGGCCCGAGGGCTGTTTTCAAAAGGAGCTCGGTTTGTGGCAACAGGAGTGGTTCTACATCACCGCTCCCAGGGGCACCAGATGGGTGGTGCCGCCTGCCTTTCGCTCGGGCCCCCCACAACGGCTGGCGTCATGGGTCAACAAAGGGCTTGACTGGGGGCCGTCCAAGGACGTGCCATTATTGCAGGGCCGTATTCGAGACCTCCAAGAGAGGGAGATCAATCTGGTTGTAGTGGCGCATGTCATGCTAATTCGGCGCCTTCTGCCCTGCAAACACCGCCCCTCCGCTTGTGGGAATTCAATCCGGAGGGACCGCGAGCTCTCCAACACTTCATGGGCGCGACGCCCGTGGAGATGTATAAACTGTTCTTCGGATCACAAGAGATGTGTCCGGACTTGACCAAGGACGCAGGCTTGAGCTGCAATCGCCCGGATACTCAAGTAAGTAATCCTGTGCCTGGACACGCTGTCCACATATTTACCATAAACTTGCCCTTTAACCAGCTATCCCTTGAACAGGAGTGGATAGCAAAAGCAAAGCTGATACGGTGTCCGGCCCCCTCCCTGAGACCACGCAAGATGCTGGAGGCTGCGCTTTTAGAAAAGGGCGAAGGGGAAAACAGGAAAACCACCGCCTCCGCTAAGGAGGCTCTTAAGAAAGGGGGGATCGAGAATCCCTCCCTCCAGGGGGAGAAGAGGACCGCTTCTGAAGATCCGGAGGCCAAGGCCTCAAAGTGGGGGAAGAAGTCTTCAGGAGAGGGCCC
>NW_021185404.1:0-1155 GCF_002162155.2 Triticum dicoccoides
CGATATGATCAAATGGTTGGTTGCTTGCCTGATGGTTCGATGCACTGATACGGTTCTTCGTTAGGGTAATCACGGTACTCCTCGGAGACAGAACCTGTCGCAAAGGACACCGATACGCAACCATCACCAAACAATGTGCAACAATATGATGCATGCATGAAACATGGCAATATGAGTGTGTTGGGCTAATGCAACTAAAACCAGAAGGGTTTGAACAAATTTGAATCAAAGATTCAAATTTCAAACTCAACCATGGCCTTTTAAAGTGCTTTTCCTTGTTCTGCATTAAACATCAAGTTAACTTGTTTAGTCATGCATGAAAGTAGTACAGATGGATAGATTGGATTTTTCTGATCATTTTTCATATATAATTTGTCTGATTTGGAGTTACAGAATAAAAGTTATGAATTTTTGAAGTTTAAATTATATTCTGGAATTTCCTATATTAGAATAATTCCAGAAAATCATTATTGCGTCAGCCTGACGTCAGTGTGATGTCAGCAGGTCAACGGAACAGGTCTGGGTCAAACCTGACAGTGGGTCCCGCATGTCAGGGTGATTATTTTAATTAAAGTTTAATTAAAACTAAACGTGTTTAATTAACAGGGCTGGGCCCCACCTGTCATTGACTCAGGGGAGTCAACCAGGGCCCACCCGTGGTCAAAGTCAAAGCCAGCGACGCCGGCGTTTAGCCGTAGGTGAGCCCGACGCGGCGGCGGGAGTGGTTTTGGCCATTTCGGCCACCAAATGGGCCGCGGAGACCACCGGAGTGGAGCTGAGGACAAGCCGCAGCTCTTGGTGGAGTCCGTTGGGGTCGGGGTGGCCGGAGTTGGCGCCGGCGACGACTTTGGCGGCCACCGGGGTTCGGTCGAAGATGAACTTGGCGCTAGAGGGGTCGGTGAGGCTCGTGGAGTGGCTAGCTAGGTGCTGCGGGACTCGGTGAGTAAGATGGACACCATCTTGTGGCCGGAGTGTGGCCGGAAGCACATCGGCGACGAGATCCGCGGCGGTGCAGGCGTGTGATCCTCGTGCGGTGGCTACACGGCTCAGGAATGAGAGAGAGAGGGTCGGAGGAGTAGCTAGGCTCACAGCGCTCCCGTAGAGGCCACCGGCGAGGTCGGGGACGAGCTGAGGCGGCGACGGCGTTGAAGGGGA
>NW_021185406.1:0-1477 GCF_002162155.2 Triticum dicoccoides
GGGGGGGGGATTAGACCCGGTTCATGAGCCCAGGGGGGCGGCCGGGGCCTCGTGGGCATTGGTCCCGGTTCGTCTGCACCCATTTGTCCCGGTTCAAGGCACGAACCGGGACCAATGGTCCTCGCTCCTGGCCCACAGCCATTGGTACTGGTTCATGCCTTGAACCGGTGTAGAAGGGGGGGCTTTTGTCCCGGTTCGTGCCACGAACCGGGACAAATAAGTCGCCTATATATACCCATCGCCGCGGCGGAGCACTCCAAATTGCTCTGTTTTTTCAAGCCGGCGAGGGGAGGGCATTTGGGTGCTCTAGTTCACCTCCTATGCACATGAGGTGTTCGATGAAATGCCCGATCCACACAAATTAAGCTTTCTCCTCTCGAAACTCGACCTCGGAGCTCCATTTTTCGCGAGATTTGTCTAGATTTAGCGGTCCGTCACGCCCCGTCCCCGTTTTCAACGTCGTTGATCGCTCGCGCTGATCTCGTCGCCGGCACCACCATGGTGAGCCTCTTGTTCTTATCTTCTTTCTGATTTTCCTGCTTTAGATAGATACTTGTCTAATTTTCTTACTTTCACTACTAGGAAAAGGGCTATAGATAGAATTGATACTAATGGTGAACCAGGTAAGCAGTGCGTCACTACTATATACTAATGGCGCACCGGTTGTTGATGTGCCATTAGTGTGGAAGACACTAATGGCGCACCATACACTCGGTGCGCCACTAGTATTAATTTTTTTTCCATTTTTCCATACATACTAATGGCGCATTGGGTCGAAGTGCGTCATTACTAGTTCTAACTAGTAATGGCGCACCTGGCAGGCAGTGCGCCATTAGTATATACTTTTTTTTTACTTTTTTGCAAAACTACTAATGGCGCACCGTTTCACAGTGCGCCATTACTAGTTTAAACTACTAATGGCGCACTTTTCTACAGTGCGCCATTAGTATATATTTTTTTTAATTTTCTGCAAAACTACTAATGGCGCACCACCTGCAGGTGCGCCATTAGTAACTTGGGTTACTAATGGCGCATCTGCTGGTGGTGCGTCATTAGTAACCTGGGATCCCAACTAGATATTTTGGACAGCCACATACCTACCCACTCACTTTCCCCACTTCATTCCCTCTACCTCCTTCTCCAAGCTTTCGGCTGCCTCCTCCTCCTCACCTCATTTCCACCATAGATTCATCAAAATTAAGTGGTGAAATTACCTTTTTTTGATAGGTAAGTAAGGGGAAAGCTATCTTCATGATGTAGATCTACTTTTTTTCTCCCTAGCTCGCTCCAACAACGTGCACATGCACTTTTTGTGGCCTAGCTAGATCTATGTATGTTTGTGGTGTTGCATGTGTTTGTGGTGTTGCATATATGTTTGTGTTTGCAGGTACCGGTATTTGAAATGCGATAGTTGCCAATATTTTGCCGGAATGTTGATTCATTTCCGTTTCGGCGAGAATTTTGGCACTATGCATTC
>NW_021185407.1:0-3123 GCF_002162155.2 Triticum dicoccoides
GGGGGGGGGATTAGACCCGGTTCATGAGCCCAGGGGGGCGGCCGGGGCCTCGTGGGCATTGGTCCCGGTTCGTCTGCACCCATTTGTCCCGGTTCAAGGCACGAACCGGGACCAATGGTCCTCGCTCCTGGCCCACAGCCATTGGTACTGGTTCATGCCTTGAACCGGTGTAGAAGGGGGGGCTTTTGTCCCGGTTCGTGCCACGAACCGGGACAAATAAGTCGCCTATATATACCCATCGCCGCGGCGGAGCACTCCAAATTGCTCTGTTTTTTCAAGCCGGCGAGGGGAGGGCATTTGGGTGCTCTAGTTCACCTCCTATGCACATGAGGTGTTCGATGAAATGCCCGATCCACACAAATTAAGCTTTCTCCTCTCGAAACTCGACCTCGGAGCTCCATTTTTCGCGAGATTTGTCTAGATTTAGCGGTCCGTCACGCCCCGTCCCCGTTTTCAACGTCGTTGATCGCTCGCGCTGATCTCGTCGCCGGCACCACCATGGTGAGCCTCTTGTTCTTATCTTCTTTCTGATTTTCCTGCTTTAGATAGATACTTGTCTAATTTTCTTACTTTCACTACTAGGAAAAGGGCTATAGATAGAATTGATACTAATGGTGAACCAGGTAAGCAGTGCGTCACTACTATATACTAATGGCGCACCGGTTGTTGATGTGCCATTAGTGTGGAAGACACTAATGGCGCACCATACACTCGGTGCGCCACTAGTATTAATTTTTTTTCCATTTTTCCATACATACTAATGGCGCATTGGGTCGAAGTGCGTCATTACTAGTTCTAACTAGTAATGGCTCACCTGGCAGGCAGTGCGCCATTAGTATATACTTTTTTTTACTTTTTTGCAAAACTACTAATGGCGCACCGTTTCACAGTGCGCCATTACTAGTTTAAACTACTAATGGCGCACTTTTCTACAGTGCGCCATTAGTATATATATTTTTTAATTTTCTGCAAAACTACTAATGGCGCACCACCTGCAGGTGCGCCATTAGTAACTTGGGTTACTAATGGCGCATCTGCTGGTGGTGCGTCATTAGTAACCTGGGATCCCAACTAGATATTTTGGACAGCCACATACCTACCCACTCACTTCCCCCACTTCATTCCCTCTACCTCCTTCTCCAAGCTTTCGGCTGCCTCCTCCTCCTCACCTCATTTCCACCATAGATTCATCAAAATTAAGTGGTGAAATTACCTTTTTTTGATAGGTAAGTAAGGGGAAAGCTATCTTCATGATGTAGATCTACTTTTTTTCTCCCTAGCTCGCTCCAACAACGTGCACATGCACTTTTTGTGGCCTAGCTAGATCTATGTATGTTTGTGGTGTTGCATGTGTTTGTGGTGTTGCATATATGTTTGTGTTTGCAGGTACCGGTATTTGAAATGCGATAGTTGCCAATATTTTGCCGGAATGTTGATTCATTTCCGTTTCGGCGAGAATTTTGGCACTATGCATTCTTTTTCATCCTATTTTTAGGGAAGGTCATGCCAAATTTTTTCTTGGTTCTAAAATATCGTTTTGCTCTACCCCGCAGGCCACGATGGTCCGCACAATGACCGAAGGCATCGTGAATAGGTTTTTGAGCTCCGCGAAGGCCGAGATGCTTCAAAAGAACGAGAAGGAGATAAGATGTCCGTGTCGAAGATGCAAGCTGAAGAGCCTTATTGCGGACCCGGATTCTGGGCAGGTGCGGGACCACCTGCTCTTGCGTGGTTTCATGGATGGCTATCAGTGGCAAGGTGATGAAGATGACTATGAAGTCGTACATGGGTGGGGCGGGCAAGAAATGAGGAAGGGCAACAAGACAAGTACCACCGCGGCGAGGGCGGGCGAGAAGACGAAGAATCTCCAGGACATGATCACGGCGGTGATGCTGTACACAGTCATCATGTAGAAGATGTCGTACATGATGATGAGGAAGATCAAGACGAAGGGCATGATCATGAAGATGAAGATGCCGGAGCAGACGACGATGGAGGCTGGGTGTAGAACCCTCATATTCAAGAGCTGCTTCTCAAGCAGACGGATAACGCAAGAGCTGCCGTACGAGAGAAAGCCAAGCTGGATCAACTGGAGATAGATGCGGTTACTCCATTGTATGAAGGATGCAGGCCCAAGGATACCCGCCTGAAAGTAACGCTCATGGCTCTGGAGATGAAGGTAAAACACAAAATGACCGACGCATGCTTCGACGAGAACATGTCATTCTGGCACGAATGTCTTCCCAAGAGGAACAAGTGCCTGACCAGTTTCGAGGAGGCGAAGAAAATCGTGTGTCCTCTGGATTTACCGCACGTGAAATACCATGTGTGCATGAACAATTGCATCATTTATCGGGACGAGCACGCGGAGTCCACCATATGTCCGGTGTGCGGCATCACTCGATACAAGAAGAGGAAGAAAGCTCCTCAAAAATCGGTGTGGTACTTTCTGATCACTCCTCGTCTGCAGCGGTATTTCGCGGACCCTAAGGTAGCAAAGCTCCTGCGTTGGCACGCGGATAGGAAGGAGAAGAAGCGGGAAGATGACGGAAATGATCCGGAGATAAATAAAAAAGACAAGATGCTGAGTCACCCTAAGGATGCGAGCCAGTGGCAAGCGTTGAACTCCGAATACCCAGAATTTGGGAAGGATCCAAGGAACATCGTGCTAGGCGCGAGCACCTATGAAGTCAATCCGTTTGGCAGCCAGAGAAGCACACATAGCACCTGGCCTGTGTTTGTGTGGATGTACAACCTTCCCCCCTGGTTGTGCATGAAGAGGAAGTACATTCACATGAGTATGCTAATTGAAGGGTCGAAACAACCAGGGAACGACATCAATCTGTATCTGGGGCTGCTGAAGGAGGAGCTAGACACGTTGTGGAAAACGCCAGCCAATACGTGGGACGCTGCAGAGAAAGAATATTTCCCTATGAGAGTCGCACTTCTCACGACGGTGCACGACTATCTCGGTTACGGATATCTCGCGGGGCAGGTAGTCCACGGATTTTCTGGATGCGTAAGGTGCATGGATGACACAACGTATCACCAGCTAGATAGAGATCCCGGGTCTTCGAAAACCGTGTTCATGGGACATCGAAGGTGGCTTCGCGACGATGACCC
>NW_021185407.1:5239-5679 GCF_002162155.2 Triticum dicoccoides
AAAAATTATTACTGTTTTTATAAAAAATATTACTGTTATGATTTAAACAAGTTTGAACATATTTAAACACAAATAAATATCAAACAGGATTTAAAATGCATAAAAAATTATTGGGGAGCCTGGGAATCAAACCCAAGACCTCCTGGTGTGTGTGTTGCGTACTGACCACTCGGGCTAGTGGGTGGGTTCTGTTGTAGATTGGGTTAGGTGGTATATAACCTGACAAGTCGGGCTAGATTAAATTACTTATGGCGCACCCCTTGGTGGTGCGCCATTGCTATGGATGTACTTATGACGCACCCCTGGATGGTGCGCCATTGCTAAGCCTCCCCCCACACTAAAATCCCCAATCCCTCCCCTGCCTCATCTCACCCGCGCTTGACCACCACCGACCACCACTTCCCCCGTGCTCGCCGTCCCAGGTCGTGCTCGCTTCCAAC
>NW_021185407.1:5902-10965 GCF_002162155.2 Triticum dicoccoides
GGCCCCGCCTGCGTCAACCTCCCTCCCGAGCGTGACAGCTAGGGTTCCTTGTCGCCGCCACCGCTGCCGGCTCGCCGCCACGGCGCGCCCAGCCGGCCAAACCCTCAGCTGCCCCGCCTCCAGTATAGGACCCCAGCAGCGCCTGCCCCCATCAAGCAGCCGCTCCCACCAGCGGCGCCCCCCTCCCTGGAGCAGGCGCTCCTGCCCAGCAACGCTGCCGCCCGGAGCTACGCCGGTGACCAGTCCGTAGGCAGGTAGCCACCACTCCTTCGTCCTTCCTCCCTCTTCCCTCATCCCCCCTCCCTCCTTCCTCTTGCATCCTCTGTTCAATTTTTTTTCCTGATTTTTTTAGTGGATGAGTACTTGATGTAGATTCGATACTGTGGGAATATAATGATAGTTATTTCTTGCTTGCTGCGTGATTTTAGAGGATTGTGCTTGATATGTGTTTGTGATAATGCCTCTGAGGGCAAATGTTTACAAATTGTAGGTTGAATATTTTTCATGAGCAAATGTTTTGGTTTAAACATGTTAGCAAATTGTAGATCAAGTTGCTTTATCTGCAATTTGAGAGAGCAGGAGCTTTGTGTTGGTTATACTAGCCGAAATTGGTTAACACATATCTTCCAGAGAGATCCCTGTTCTAGGATCTGAGCTCTCTCTTCTCTGAATTCAACTAAGGCATGAGGAACAAGGGGGGAGATAGCTATTAGATCGATGTCTTAGTAGTGGTAAACAATCTTGTAGGTCAATTTTGACTCTGATCTTGAACTACGGGGTTGCAATGTTTTGGCATCAACACTTGTAAGAAAAGAAAAAGCAGGAGAATGAAGATTATATTAAAAATGGTATTAGTAGTGGTAAACAAGCATATAATCCCTCCCAGGTAGTAACAATAACTTTATGCAGGAGAGTGAAAGAAGAAGCATAGGCTTAATTGAGCTGTGGAGTTCTTGTTACCTTGTCTGTCTGTCCTCGTTAGTTACATGTATCTCTCTGTTTGTGTTTCTGCGTAACAGGTTCGATCACGGTTGGAGAAAAATTGAGGCGTTTGTTGGCTCCAAGACAGTGATACAGGTATATACATGTGCTTTGCTTACTTGTTTGGTTTGCAATAGTGGTGAGCCTCCTCCACCCCCACCCGTTCCCCCCTCTGTCGCATGCACCCGTCGCCCCCATCGGGTAAATTCTATTATGAAATAATTCCTACTCTTATTTAAAATATAAATGAAATGATTTGCAACACCAACCAAGAGTTACGTTTCAAGTTGCTGAACCTTTTCATATAAGCTTGCAGCAGATTTAATTGATCATACAGAAAATGAAAAACGAAGGTCATACCGATCCTAGTTGGTATTATTTTCCTCAATTTTAAGTGTTGAATGAACACATAAAGAGAGTGCTAAGTGATTTCAATATATCAAGTTTCAGAATAATATATAGGATTGTTGGTTTTTAACCTTGGTTGCCATTGTTTCTATTTGTAATGGTCTGAAGAATGACTCATGCTGTTTGTGCTAACAATTTCTAAGTGAAAGCAACTAGTTGGAGTAGATTTGTGCACACAATACTCCTTCCAAGACAATTTGCTTCCAAGGAGTAGTTTCAGTTTGATTGCAAGGAGTAGTTTCAGTAAAGTTTCAACATGGTTTCAGTATAGTTTCAGCATGGTTTCAGTTTGCTTTCAAGGAGTTGTTCTCTGTCTGGTCCAATTCTGAAGAAATAAAAAGTGAATAGTTTGTTTGTTCCCTGTGTGGTCACTCTATTTTTTGAGTACTGACATTAGTTATGTTTGTTAGCAGCAAGATATCTAAATGAAGCTTGTTCTTTCTCAACTGTTCAACTAATGCCATGAAACTGAATATAGTAGTTGAAAACCCTGTTTTTCTTCCTGATCGTGAAAATTTGAAGTCCTGTTTGTGTTTTGGTTTTGTTGGTTGACAATAATGTTTAGTTTTTCATTTCATGGGTGCTGTAAAATGTGCTGGTGGTGAGTTGAGGCTCAGCATACAGCTTGTTTGGACTAACCAAGAGGACGAGGTATGTTGCTTGCCCAAGCTAAGTGACACGTACGCGCCAAGTTTTCAGTTATATAATTACCTGTTAGTGCTTAGTTAAACTACATGATACGGCCATAGCAGATGGATGGTACTAGGTGTTGTTTTGTTTCTTGCCAATGTATTAAGAGAGCAGATGTGCCACTGCAGATTTCTTTTCTTGAAGGCAGCTCACATAAGTTCAGCTACAAGTGAACAACTTGCTGCTATTAGATCTGGAATGGAAGCTCACATAAGTTGAGCTGATTTTTGTCCATATGAAAGCAGAGGACCATATGGTCTGTGGCCTTTTCATCCATATGAAAGTAGAGGCACATTGTGGTGCTAGTTTGCTGGGTTTTTTCTCCGACCATCGTGTCGTGATGAATTTGCAGATACCCCGAGAGGCCCTTGAGTTTGCTGGAATGTTGATTAACTTCCGTTCCGACAAATTCGGGTACTCCATATGTCCTATTTTCAGCAAAGGTCATGCTGAAATTTTCCATGAATTTTAGCATGACTTTGCTAAAAATAGGACATATGCGGTACTTGCGACTAATGCATGGGCCGGGGTATCTTAGTACTTAATTAAGTAGGATCAACTACCCCTTTATTCTTGCAGCATTAAACCATAGGTGGCAATAGAGCCAAGTGATTAGGCCCAACTTAGAATTCTCCTTAGCATCGATAAACCCTAGATGATAAACCCAACATAGGTGGCAATAGAGCCAAGTGATTAGTGCCAAGTGATTAGGCCCAACCTAGGGTGCCTCGGCATCGATAAACCCTAAATGATGAAAACTTAACTTGGCTGCCCTGGATGCCTCGGTGTCGATGAGAACCTAAATGATGTATGCTTAGGCTTTTAGGGTGCCTCGGCGTCTACAAACCCTAAATGATGAAAGCTTAGGCTTTTAGGGTACCTCGGTGCCGACAAACCCTAAATGATGAGACCATGATCTTGTTCCTTGACAATAACCAACTTTTTGACCAAACTTTTTTCCTATTTAGAGCGAAACATGGCCCACAACGATGTGGCCGGTGGTTCGGGCGGCAAGCAATTCTGGGAGCTATCCCAGGAGATGGAGGAACAACCTCACCGCTATGAGGACGCCGCAGAAGACACTGATCCTGATTACACAACCCCTAGTGGCGTCGGGGATGACACCACTGATGGTGCCGCCGAGGATGCCACCACTGATGACGGCGGAGCACACACAGATGGCAGCCAACCGAAGAAGCAAAGGAAGGACCGGCGCCCGAATGCGCTCCGCACCTTCAAGGAGGAATTCACTCAAGTGGACTCCGACGGGAATCCAACGGAGCCCAAACATATAGTCAAGGGGTACTCGGTTCAGCTCGGGTTCATTCTCCGGAGCACCGTCTCGATCAACACCGAGAACCTTAGGCATAAGGACCGAGGGAATTTGCGCAACCTCCTCTTCACGAAGCTGCATGAACGATACAAGTTCCCCGCCGAATTTGAAAACACACGCCTCTCAGGGAATAAAGTGAACAGTGCCGCCCTCACGAAGATGAGCACGGCCCTGTCTACTTGGAGAAGCGCGGTCAAGAGAATGATTGATAAAGGTGATAGTTATGAGAAGATCAAGGTGAAATATCCTTTTATGGGCGAAGATGAGTACAAGGAGTTCAAGATCAAGTCCGAGAGCAATGCAACCTCCGAATCAAGTCAGTGGGGGAAAGAAATGTGGGAGTTGAACTTAGGGGAACACAAACTTGGTCCCGGCGGTTACAGAGAGGCGGAGCCTATATGGGACAAGGAGGACGCGGAGCGTGCCGAGCAAGGCCTACCGCCCCGCTTCGAGAAATATAGCGGTAACAAGCAGACCAGGAACTATGTCAGGGCCCGGTACAAGGAGGACCTGATAACAAAGGAGCTTACCACGGATCCGAAGAGCAGGGCGCTTGAGCTTGTTCTTGTAAGGAATACACCCCCGCGTAATTAGCTCCATATGGTTGCACTCTAATTAATCCCCAATATTTCTAAATGGTTCACGTTCCTTTCGCAGGACACTGAAAGCAGTAGCGCGGGGTCGTCTCAGAGCTCCCCTTTCGACACCCCTTTAAATAGGGCGTTGAACGTAATGAAAAAACCGCAACTAAGGCAATAACAATATATCTATCTTTATCTCTTTCCTTACTTAAAAAGAATGTAAGGTTTATGTTTCACTTTTTTTAGCATCCCTTCGTCCAACCTTTCCTTTATGATAATAATGACCTTAGTTTACTTACCTTCTGAACCAATTAAACTTTAATTTAATTATCAAACTATAAAGTAAATCATGGGCAGGATTTGATAAAACATTTAGTAATACAATCACATTAATATGGACAGGTAAATTACAAGCTAACATCCTGGAATATTTATATACCATTGTAACACATGGGCATTGTCCTATTAACATAAAAAAATGCAAATATATGAGCCTGTCATTGCCACACGCAACATTTGTTGCAGCTACAAAGGAAAAAGTGCCTATGTTTGCGACGGCAAAGACAAGCTCATCCACCCCACCCGGATACATCCGCATAGCTAGACAACCCCAACACATCGAAGCTGCCCTAGCTGGACCCTTGTGCCACGAAGATCACATCGATGAGAAGAATCCATTCAGACAAAGAAGAGTTTGAACTATGAATAGTGGATGATGAATTTTTTCATTCAATTTACACCCTCCAATACAAACCTAGGTCGTCCGTGGTTAGAGATTTTCAATTACTCGCATCCATCTACTTATCTAGATGTCGGTAACCTCTTAAAAATCATTCCTCAAATTACTGTTGTCATTGGCCATGTGCACCGGTATCGATGCCAACTACTGAGCAAATCTCCAGCACATACTATTACCAGCACATGGTCCTTAGGTAGTGTGCAAGCCACTAGCGAAGGACGACGAAAAAGGAGAAGAAGAATAGAAATTGGTTGCACAAGCTAATGTCAACAACCAATGTTCGATTCACCGTGGCAGCAAAAGAGCGTTGGAGATTGGATTGACTCTGAGG
>NW_021185407.1:11397-13037 GCF_002162155.2 Triticum dicoccoides
GACGCGGAGGACTGCGTCGACCTCTACATCTTCCGCATCAAGTGCCGCAAAGGCGACGGCGTGCTCCTCTGGTGCAAACGCATGGTCGCCACGCTTTTCCCTCGCCGTCTCCTCGCCGGTAAAATCAAGCAACTCCGCCTTCGTGCCATCGCCATCAGCGAGCGCCATGCTCGGTACGGCGCCATCAACCGTGAGACCTTATGCACCTCCCCTTCTTTAGCCCCCGTCGCGGCGGTGACCAGGCAAGCTCTCCGCCCTGCCAACGGCAGTGACAAGCTGGTTGGCATTGGGGAACAGGCCAACAGTTTTGCCGCCAAGGTGAAGGCGATGAATAATGACCAAGATAAAAAGCTCAAGGTGTTCTCCATCGTCGGATTTGGAGGTCTCGGCAAAACAACGCTGGCCATGGAGGTGTGTCGGCTGTTGGAGCCGGAGTTCGACCACCAAGCGCTAGTGTCCGTGTCTCAGGCGTTCGACCCCAGGAAGGACCTCGGCGCATTACTGAAGCGCGCGCATGAACAGATGGTGAAGCCCAAAGCAGGTAATGATAAAGTCATCAAGGAAGACGACTCCATTGGTGATACCGACGAGTTAAGCGTGGACAAGCTGTCCAGCAAGCTCGAGGGTCTTCTTGCAGACAAGAGGTATGGCCGGATAAACATGAAACTAGCGTATATACTATATACTCTGTCCCATAATATAAGACGTTTTTACAGGCAATGTTAGCTTACAAAAACATCTTATGTTATGGGATGAAGGGAATACTATATTTCTTAGTCAAATGGTTGAACGGTTTGTTTGTTACTGGCGAAAACAAGTGGATATTTTCAACAAAAAACGTTAAGCATATTGTGATAAGCGTGTACGTGTAGTATGTACAAGTTCTTCAGTACTACTCTCTCCATTTCATAATATAATGCATATAGATTTTCAGAGAAGTCAAACTTAGCAAACTTTGACTACATTTATGAAGAAAAATGATAAATGTCTACAATATCAAATATTTTTATGCTGCTTTTGTTGGTTTTTTCAGTACATATTGTGCCATGTATAGAGTACATGCAGTTTTTTCATTGTCGCTTTATCTATAAAGCGGGGTGAAAACCTGTTTTGAGATTATATATTATGTTATCCGTGAAATACGAGTTGTGTCATCTGTTAAGTTGCAGTGCGTGTCAAGTCCAGGTTGTACTGTGCGAGAATACAAGGGGGTATAAGTAACACATGTTACTTCCATAGGGATCAGTCATTATGAGAAAATGTTAGTATTAGTTGGGAGCACATGTTAGTGTTATTTATTTATTTTGAAATAAAGCAAATATTAGTGCTAGTTGGGAGGCACTGGAAGCACAAATTAGCTAGTTGGGACTTGGGAACATAAATGTATCCCAAAAAGTATGTTGAACCCTATCAACATAGACCTATTTTTGAAGATCTCGACATAAAAAATACAATGATGAAAATATTTGATAATTTAAAACACACAGTTCAAGAGATATTTGTCTTGAAAAAACTAATATACTACAAAAAACACACATAAAACCCCACCTATCACTAACACTCATGTCAAAAAATCCCACCAAAGTTCTTAGATATGACAAATGGCACACATGTGATGTCACCACCAGAAGAAATGGGAG
>NW_021185407.1:14671-15971 GCF_002162155.2 Triticum dicoccoides
ATGTATATGTTATATAGACCTGGATCGACTTGATACACAAGACTAGTAACATGCATATATATGGAATGCGGCGTTTCGGTGCCCAGGCTCATCTGCACCCAATCAAAAAAAATCACAAAATATATAAAAAATCATAAAATTCCACAAAACAATTTGCATGGTAGAAAATTTATTGCGTGAGGTCTGCTTCAAATTTCAGATCATTTGGACATCTGAGTAGCTCTCAGCAAAAAAGACAAATCGGGTAAGAAAAGTGTGTGAACAGTAAATATTTTTACGGATCCTAAATCTGTTTTTTTCGAGAGCTTGTTTTTAAAAAAATGAGGCTCACCCCCGGCCTTTGCATCTAAAAGATGCATGCGGCCATATTATTAAAAAGTACAAATAAAACAAAGTCTTAGCTCCATTACAGCTTGCAAATGGAGCAAAAATAAAAAAAGAAAAAGGAAACTCATTGTCACAACTGGCGGGATAAATAGGGCTAGAACACTAGAGGCCTATCCTATTATGAGATCGCCATGCAAACCGGTTCAATATAGCCCGTGCTACCATCTCCCACAAGGTACACCTAGTAACCAAAGGCCCCCTGCAGTCCGTAGGAGTAAGGACCACGTATGGATTCATGCCGTAGCTCTAAAGATGACCTGCAATAAAGTTAAAGTCTGTTGTCTATTAAAAATCATATCATTTCTGCAATTTCATATAGGCCAGCACATATTCCAATCCGAATACGAGATGCAGTAATATGATCTACTCTCGCTAGCCACGTTCCAAATAACGCTTCAATGCTAACAGGAGAAATAATGCTAAAGGCTATATGAACCCATTCGCCAAAGTAATTTTGCGAGAGGGCAATCTATGAGTAGGTGTTGTATTGTTTCATCATGATCACAAAAACAACAACGTACACTACCTAGCCAACGTCGCTTTATTAAATTATCTTTGGTGAGGATCACTTGCTTGTGGACAAGCCACATGAAAATCTTGATATGCAAGGGAACCGTAATTTTCCAGATATGTAACAATCTTGAGATTGGGCCAAAATTAGTTAGATCCATATACATAGATTTGACCATAAAGACTCCGCTTCTGATTAATTTCCAGTGGAAAGAATCAGGTTGGTCGGATAGTTGAATCTCTATCAACCTCCGCACCAAGTGTAGCCAAGAGTTCCGGCGCTCCTCAACTAAGGATCTCCTAAACTGCTCAGATGACCAAATGATTTGATGATTTGAAAATTGGAACAGGCCTCATGCATCAAATTATCCCTATGAATCTTCCAAGTATTTAGTAATAAAAC
>NW_021185408.1:0-1286 GCF_002162155.2 Triticum dicoccoides
GTCAAAATCTTCATCAAGCTTCTTCTTTGGGGGCTCCATGTCATCATTTTTTATTCCCTGCTTACAATGGTGCTTAGCAGCGATCTCCGTGACATCATTTTGTTTCCCCTGGTCAGAAGCCTGCTCAGCATTCTCAACAGAGGCCTCCATTGGGTGTGAAGGTGCCCCGAGGTCAGAAAGATGTATGTCCTCCAGTCCTGGTAATATTCCATCGCGTTTTGTCTTTAAAAAATACATATTAGTCTGGGGTGTTTTCATAGTAAACTAATTTAGAAAAAAAACCTTGTACACGTAAATTTCCAATTATATATACTAAGCTCATAATTCTAGGCTTACATTCAATTCTTTGATGAGGTCCTCTGTGAGCTTGCCATTTGTACGGGTACGCCTAAGGCACTCATCCATTTTCTTTTCAAGGGTGCACCTCCTATCGACTTGTTCTACACCAGCCTCCCACACGAGGGAGGCAACTTCTTGCAAATCAGTCAATACACGTCTGACGAGTAGCTTAATCTGAGACTTTGAAACAGTTAGAATCATATAACTTCATACTAGTTGGAATGTTACAATATATATTTGTGCCTGATGTAACTCATTTACCTGAGCGCCAGTCTTCGGTTTGGCCAGTGTATCATCTCGTGCTGGAATGAAAGGCCTCATCAGGTCCTCAACATACTGCAATTCAGTGTCGTTAGTATGATTTAGAAAATATACATGTTACATAATCCAGCCAATGTGCTGACGTTGTAACTCTCCAACTCCTAGAAATTATTCTGAATTATATTGTCAATATTTTTTGGAGTTGTGCAGAATAGGTATCTAATGTTTGCTCCTTTTCCAGTCCAGAATTCCAGTTGTCGGCATTCTCCCTCTTCATGTAAACCTTATAAAATAAGATAGAAAAGACATAAGTATTGTGATATAATGTGTAATAACAGCCCCTAATGTAATAAATATTGATACAAAAGCATGATGCAAAATGGACGTATCAATCATCTGCTCCTATATATATGCATGTTAGCCAATGTAAACCGACAAGGTAGCGAGCCTAACAAAGTTCGGCAGAGGAAAATTTAAACCTTGGCAGGACGGCTTAAGCTCCAGATGGTCCCCCATATTCCGTGAAAGTCCGCCTGTATTTTCTCCTGATATTACAAATATTAGTTATGAACTTATGATGTAGGCTCAAGTATGATAAAAACACTCATTGTGAACAATGGAAATACCAAAAAGATAATATACAAAATATCTTACAATGAAATGTACCCAAGGGTTAGATGACAAAT